>NC_057733.1:4277792-4282134 GCF_004010195.1 Chiloscyllium plagiosum
TGTTGGGCCGAAGGGCCTGTTTCCACACTGTAAGTAATCTAATCTAATCTAATCTAAATTAAGCAGGAGAGTTTACCCAGTGTTATAACATCTTCCAATGTGGTCGATGATGCCCTCCAGCACATTTCCTCCACTTCCCACATCTCTGCCCTAAATCCCACCCCACCCAACGCAACAAGGACAGAAGCTCCCGGTCCTCACCTTCCACCCCACCAACCTCCGCATACATCATATCATCCTCCACCACCTACAAACAGATCCTACCACCAGAGATATATTTCCCTCCCTACCTCTCTCAGCGTTCTGGAGAGACTATTCCCTCCATGACTCCCTAGTCAGATCCACACCCTCCACCAGCCCACACCCCACTGCAGTCAGTGCAAAACCTGCACCCACACCTCGTCCCTCACCTTCGTCCAAGGTCCCAAAGAATCCTTCAACATCTGACAGCAAATTTACCTGTACCTCCACCAATGTCATCTATCATATCCATTGTACCCAATGTGGTCTCCTCTACATTGGGGAGACAGTACACCAACTTGCAGATCATTTCAGAGAACATCTATGGGGCACCTGCACCAAGCAACCCCACCGCCCCGTGGCTGAACACTTCAACTCCCCCACCCAGTCACCCAAGGACATGCAGGTCCTGGGCCACCTCCTTCACCAAATGCTTACTACCCAATGCCTGGAAGAACGCCTCATATTCTGCCTTGTGACCCTGCAACCACACAGGATCAATGTGGATTTCACCAGTTTCCTCATTTCCTCTTCCCCCACATTATACCAGTCCCAAACCTCCAACTTGGCACCTCCCTCCTGACCTGTCCATCATCCTTCCCATCTATCCGTTCCACCCTCCTCTCTGACCTATGACTTTCTGCCACACCTTCATCTACCTATTGCATTCTCAACTACCTTACCCCCAACCCCACCCTCTCCTATTTATCTCTCAACCCCCTGGCCCACAAGCTTCATTCTTGACGAAGGGTTTTTGCCCGAAATGTCAATTTGCCTGCTCCTCAGATGCTGCCTAACCTGCTGTACTTTTCCAGCACCACACTCTCACCTCTGATCTGCAGCATCTGCAGTCCTCACTTTCTCCTAGGCCAGAGGATGCAGATTTCCTTCTCTGAAGAGCATGAATGAGCCAGATGGGTTTTCTGACAATCTATAGTGCTTTCATGGTCATTAGTAGGTGCTTAATTCCAGATTTTTTTTTTTTAATTATTGAATTCAGTTTCCACCATCTACCATAGTGGGATTCAAACCCTAGTTCCAAATAATGGATTAATAGTCCAGTGATAATACCACTCAGCCATTGCCTTCCCAAATCAGTACTTTTCTTCCTTAAAATAATCAATATTATCCTGTTCTTCGAGCTATAGGGAGAGGCTGAACAGGCTGGGGCTGTTTTCCCTGGAGCGTCGGAGGCTGAGGGGTGACCTTATAGAGGTTTACAAAATCATGAGGGGCATGGATAGGGTAAACAGACAAAGTCTTTTCCCTGGGGTCAGGGAGTCCAGAACTAGAGGGCATAGGTTGAGGGTGAGAGGGGAAAGATATAAAAGAGACGGGGTAACAAAAAGTAGAGTAACAAAACGACGGGGTACTGGGCTAATGGTCGGAAACTTGGTAGTGTGGATGAGCAGAGAGATCTTGGTGTCCATGTACACAGATCTCTGAAAGTTGCCACCCAGGTAAATAGTGCGGTGAAGAAGGCATATGGCGTACTGGCTTTTATTGGTAGAGGAATTGAGTTCCGGAGCCCTGAGGTCATGTTGCAGTTGTATAAGACCCTGGTGCGGCTACATTTGGAGTATTGTGTGCAGTTTTGGTCGCCATACTATAGGAAGGATGTGGGATCCTGCAGAGGAACGGGTGCAGAGGAGGTTTACCAGGATGTTGCCTGGTATGGTAGGAAGATCGTATGAAGAAAGGCTGAGGCAGTTGGGGCTGTTTTCATTGGAGAAAAGAGGGTTTGGGGGTGACTTGGTAGAGGTGTACAAGATGATTAGGGGTTTAGATAGGGTTGACCGTGAGAACCTTTTTCCACGTATGGAGTCAGCTATTACGAGGGGGCATAGCTTTAAATTAAGGGGTGGTAGGTATAGGACAGATGTTAGGGGTAGGTTCTTTACTCAGCGAGTCGTGAGTTCATGGAATGCCCTGCCAGTAGCAGTGGTGGACTCTCCCTCTTTATGGGCATTTAAGCAGGCATTGGATAGGCATATGGAGGATAGTGGGCTAGTGTAGGTTAGGTGGGCTTGGATTGGCGCAACATCAAGGGCCAAAGGGCCTGTACTGCGCTGTATTTTTCTATGTTCTAGACCTAAGGGGCAACCTTTTTCACGCAGAGGGTGGCATGGGTATGGAATGAGCTGCCAGAGGAAGTGGTGGAGGCTGGTACAATTACAACATTTAAGAGGCATTTGGATGGGTATATGAATAGGAAGACTTTGGAGGAATATGGGCCAGGTACTGGCAGGTGGGACAAGATTGGGTTGGGATATCTGGTCAGCATGGACGGGTTGGACCGAAGGGTCTGTTTCCATGCTGTACATCTCTATGACTCTACGACTCTATAACTTCACATTTTCCCACATTATACCTCACTTGCCAACTTTTTGCCCATTTGCTTTAGCCATCAATATCTTAACTGCTTATATTCATCTCACAACTTGCCTTTCTACCTATTTTTGTCATCTGCAAATTTGGCTGCAGTATTCCTCCCTCAAAGTCATAAACATGACAGTCACAGCATATAATAGCACTTATCTTTGTGGAATCCCACTGGTCACAGGTCACCAACCTGAAAAAGAACCCTTTGTTCCCACTCACCGTTTCCTGCCCATGTGCCAATTCTCTATCCATGCCAATAAAACCACCTCCAACATCATCGTATGGCTTAATCTTTGTGAGGTACCTTGCTAAATGCCTTCTGCAAATTCAAACACAACACATCTACTGGTTCCCCTCTATCCACTCTGGTTGAGGCTTCCTCAAAAAATCCTAATAAATTAGTTAGGCATAATTTCCCCTTCACGAAGCCATGAAAATTTACAAATTTCATCACTTTTTAAAAGTTTTGCAAATTTCTATTCTAATGCCTGAAGGGAATAACCTTACACTTAGAGTCAGAAATGTACAGCACGAAAACAGATCCTTCGGTCCAACTCGCCCATACCAACCCAATATCCCAACATAATTTAGTCCCATTTGCCAGCACTCGGCCCATATCCTTCCAAGCTCTTCCTATTCATATACCCATCCAGGTGCCTTTTAAATACTGCAATTGTACTTGCCTCCACCACTTCCTCTGGCAGCTCATTCCATACACGTACCACTCTCTGTGTGAAAAAGTTGTCCCATTTCTATCTTTCTCCTCTCACCCTAAACCTATGCCCTCTAGTTTTGGACTCCCTGACCCCAGGGAAAAGACTTTGTCTTATTTACCCTATCCATGCCCCTCATAATTTTATAAGCCTCTATAAGGCCACCCCTCAGCCTCTGACGCTCCAGGAAAAACAGCCCCAGCCTGTTCAGCCTCTCCCTATAGCTCAAACCTCCAAACCTGACAACATCCTTGTAAATCTTTTCTCAATCCTTTCAAGTTTCACAACAACCTCCCGCTAGGAAGAAGACCAGAATTGCATGCAATATTCCAACAGTGTCCTGTACAGCCGCAACATGACCTCCCAACTCCTGTACTCAATACTCTGACCAATAAAGGAAAGCATACCAAAAGCCTCCTTCACTATCCTATCGACCTGTGACTCCAAGGAGCTATGAGCCTGCACTCCAAAGTCTCTGTTCAGCAACAACCATTTGCCATTGTGCTGCCCATTAGCTTAATTTCTTCATCCTGTGATTTCATCAACATTATTCTGTTTCAGATCACAAAAAGTTTGGTCTAAACATGGAACAAAAAAAACCTGAACTCCAGAGGTGGAAACCACCGCTCCTTGAACTCATGGCAGTATTTGACGCTGCATTGTCCTAAAGGTCAACAGGAATTGGGAAAAACTTTCTACTATCTTGAACTGTATCCACAAAAATCTGGATGACACACCTACATGGCTCATATCGTGGCAGTCAGCAGACATGTACATCAGCAACTAATTGTGTCCTACAAGATACACTGCAGCAATTCAGAGGGCTCCTACAAATGACCAAACGCCAGCTCGCAGATACCTCCTCCTACTGCCCCCTTGACCACGACCCACCCCCCAGCACCAAACCATCATCTCCCAGACCATCCATAACCTCATCACCTCAGGGGATCTCCCATCCACCGCCTCCAACCTCATAGTCCCACAACCCCGCACCGCCCGCTTCTACC
>NC_057733.1:4282789-4292173 GCF_004010195.1 Chiloscyllium plagiosum
CTACCACTATAGGGCAAGCGAAACAAAGAACAGTCAGGGAATTCCTAGAAGCATGGCACTCATCCACAAAGTCCATCAACAAACACATCGACCTGGACCCAATATACCGGCCACTACAGCGGACAGCTGAAACTGACAACTGGAAGCGGCAGGGACAGGCCACTATAAATGCCGGAGGAAACACCACAGAAGCGCTTCACAGGAGGCTCCCAAGCACTGAGGATGTCACCAAGACAGGGGACGAAACGTTTGCAACAAAAACTTCCAGGTACACTGCACAGGCAAATGTTAAGAGTTTGTAAGTCATTCAGTTTTCTAACAATAGTAGGGTAGAAACTTTTAAACAAAAATTGCTGGAAAGGTTTAGCAGGTCCAGCAGCATCTGGGGAGAGAAATCAGAGTTACCATTTCGGGTTGAGTGACCCTTCCTCCAAAACCCTAAGCTTTGCGAGCAATTTCTGGTTTTGTTTGCTCCTATCTTCTATGAATTTCACAATAAGTTTCAACATACGTGGAAAGAAACTTAACTCTCACCCAAAGAGGAGGAAGGAGAGATTTCAGAAACAATGCGTGAATGTAAAAGTAGAATTTCTAAAGTTACATGTTCAGCTTATAGCATACGGTACTAACCCACATTCAGGCAACACAAGCCAAGAATCTGGAGCAAAAACAGGGATTAATGATATCCAATGATCCTGCTCAATGACAGTTTAACAAACCTTCTGAGCCAAACCACTGTCTGAGCTGCAGGAAAGAAAACAGAGTGACTAAATTAAAACTGTTTTTCCTTCACAGCCACATCAGTGAAACTAGGATGGGCTGAATACTTCGAGCAGAAAAAAGTAGCCGCCAACTAAAATCTTGTATTTCGTGAATACAGATTTTCATGCAATTATGGTGTGCAGACTAGAAAGTTTTGGAATACAGAAAACAAGGCTGTGTGCCAAACACTGAGAAACACACGTTCCAGCCTGCCTGCTACAGTGTCCTACTGAAAGAAGAAACAAGTACAACCGCCTTACTGTATCAAAGGAATGCAATCAGGACAACTTAAGGAATTTCAAAAGATCGAAAATGGAAATTTGTTAACACTGGATAGCAAGTCAATAATAAAAACTCCCATGTACATTTCGAGAATGGGGAACAGAATGGAACATCATTGGAAGACCATGCTTGAAATTAGAAGTTAGTATTGCAATTATAGGGAACATTGCTTTAAGTGAAACAGCATTCAGAGAGGAACATAAAAGCAAAGACGGAAATTGAGTAAGTACCCAGGACTGGGTGAACAAGAGCTTGCAGCTGTTAAATTTGTACTTTCTTGGTGGGGGCTGGGGGGAGGGTGGTGGTGATGATTGAAATACTATGATACAATCAATGAAAAATCGTAAAACTTCCAAGAACCAAGTGAACCCTGCTTTGGCATGAGGCAAGTCTTTTTTTTTTGCCACACATCACTCAATTTAAACTCATCTGAAAATGAAATATCCTCTAATCACACCAGTCAGTCATGTAACAAGTCCATTAGCTCTTGTATATGCTTAAAATCTACTTCCCTCTACACTCTATGAATAGCTCTTATATCTCCAAATCGAGGTTGAGATTGTTCTCTCCACATTTGTATGAGATTCTTTCCCCCATACCAACATCTGCAAAGTGAAACCAAGATGAATCTTTTCACCATCAACACCCTGACCATATCTTCTAAAGACACGAGATCCGCCCATAGTCACTAGTCTAGCTCTTTTTTTTTTAAAATCACACTTGGACATGGGCTTCACTGGTTTTTAAAATTTATTCACAGGATAAGGGCATGACTCACTGGACCAACATTTATTGCTCATTCCTAAATGCCCAGTGGACATTTTAAGAGTCAACCACATTGCTGGGTATGTGGAGTCACCTGTACACCAGACCAGGTAAGGATGGCAGGTCCATAGTCACCATTGGATTCTTGATACAAGTTTTTTTTTGTTCTACTGAATTTAAATTCCACCCTCTACCATGGTGGGATTTGAATCCAGGTCATAGAGATGTACAGCATGGAAAAAGACCCTTTGGTCCAACTTGGACACGTCGACCAGATATCCCAACCCAATCTAGTCCCACCTGCCAGCACCCAGACCATATTCCTCCAATGCCTTCCTATTCATATCCCCATCCAAATGCCTCTTAAATGTTGCAATTGTACCAGCCTCCTCCACTTCCTCTGGCAGCTCATTCCACACACGTACCACCCTCTGCATGAAAATGTTGCCCCTTAGGTTTCTTTATATCTTTCTCCTCTCACCCTAAACCTATGCCCTCCAGTTCTGGACTCCCCCACCCCAGGGAAAAGACTTTGTCTATTTACCCTATCCATGCCCCTCATGATTTTATGAATCTCTATAAGGTCACCCCTCTGCCTCCGACATTCCAGGGAAAACAGCCCTAGCCTATTCTACCTGTCCCTATAGCTCAAATTCTCCAACCCTGGCAACATCCTTGTAACTCTTCGCTGAACCCTTTCAAGTTTTACAACATCCTTCCAATAGGAAGAACAGAATTGTATGCAATATTCCAAAAGTGGCCTAATCAACTTCCTGTACAGCGACAACATGACTTCCCAACTCCTCAGGACATTACCTGAATCTCTGGATTTATTGTCTAGTAATAATACCACTAGGTCATCACAGACTAGGCCAGTGTTTATTACCCATTGCTAGTTGCTTTGGAGGCAGCTCCAGAGAGGTGCCATCATCAAAGCCTGCAGTTCATGCACCATTAAGGAGAACGTTCTAAGATTTTGACCCAGTGACGCAAACGCAATTTATTTCCAAGTCAGAATGGTGAGTGCCTTAGAAGGAAACTTACACGGGGTGTTGTTTCCCATTACAGATTTGGTTATAATGGCATACTTTATTTGATTTAATTTATTACTATCACACGTACCAAAGCACTGTCAAAAGTGTTTTTTTACATGCTTTACAGCGGACTGTACCATACAAGAGCATCAGGGTAACAGAACACAGAGTGCAAGATACAGTCGGTGAGAAGATAGAGAGAGAAATCCAACATTAACATTAAAGAAACACATTCAAAGGTCTGATAACACCGGGGAAGCAGCTGTTCTTGAATCAATTTGTATGTGCATACAAACTTTCATATTGTCAGAAATATACAGAAATGTGGAGCACAGTATAACCATGGGTCTCTGATTACGTTGGCTTCTTTCCTGAGGCAGCGGGAAGCATACACAGAGTCAGTGGATGGAGTGTTGGTTTGCATGATGGACTGGGCTGTGTTCATAACTCTAATTTCTTGCAGTCATGGGAAGAGCAGTTGAGGTGATGCATCCACATCGGATGCTTTCTCTGCTGCATGTATAAACATTGCTAAGAGTCCTTGTGTACATGCTGAATTTCCTTAGCCTCTTGAGGAAGTAGAGGCATAGCTGTGCTTTCTTGACTGTGGTGTCAAAGTGGGTGGACCAGGACAGATTGATGGTGATCATGACTCGCTGCAACTGAACGCTATCGACCGCAGCACCATTGATGCAGACAGGGGCTACGCCCTCCACTCCACTTTCTAACGTTAATGACCAGCTCCTTGGTTTTGCTGACGTTGATGGAGAGATTAGCATCTTTACACCAAGCTATTAAGCACTCACTCTCTCTCTTGTACTCCAGCTTGTGTTGCTTGAGATCCGTCCTTTGATGGTGGTGTCATCAGCAAATTTGTAAACTGAGTTGGTGCGAAATTTGGCCACACAGTTGTGTGTATAGGAGGAGTACAGTAGGACATTGAGTACGCTGCCTTGTGTGGCACCGGTGTCGAGGATTATCCTTACTGACTGTGGTCTATTGGTCAGGAAGACGAGAATTAGTTACATAATGTGGAGAACAGACTTAGGTCAGAGTTTGGAGATGAGTTTGTTTGGAATTATGGTGTTGAAGGCGAAGCTGCAGTTACTAAGTAGAAGCCTGAAATAGGCATCCTTGTTGCCCAGATGTTCGAGGGATGAGTAGAAGGCCATGGACATAGCATCTGCTGTGGGCCTCTTGCACTGGTAGACAAAGTGCAAGGGATCAAGGCAATTTGGTAGGCCGGTGTTGATGTGAGCCATGACCAACCTTCCAAAACACTTCATAATTATGGATGTCAGAACCACCGAGTGGTCGTCATTAAGGCACACTGGATGACTTTTCTTTGGCATTGGGATGATGGTGGTCTTCTTGAAGTAAGTGGAGACTTCAGACCGTAATGAGGAGAGGTTGAAGATGTATGCAAATATTTCGACCCGCTGGTCTGCACAGGATCTGAATGTATGGGTGGTGACACCATCCAGGCCGTTCGTTATGCATGGGTTCATCCTTAAGAAGGCTGATCTAACGCCTGCAGCGGTGAAAGAGTACAGGTGCATCCAAGATTGATGGTCAGGTGATATAGTTTCACTGCCCTTCTGTTCAAAACGAGCATTGGACACATTGAGCTCATCCGGAAGGGATGCACTATTGCCCACGATTCTGTTCGACTTTGCTTTGTAGCCCATTATGTCGTGTAAGCTTAATTACTCAAATATATATAGGGATACTAGTAATGCAAAAGGCAGCAAATTGCCAAGCATTCCAATGTGTTCAGGTGAACTTTCTACAATAATATGCCTCCTCCAAGAGGAAAGGGTGCATTGTTGGACCTGTTTCTTGGAAATAAAGTGGGCCAAGTATCAGTGGGGAAATATTTAGGAGACAGTACTCATCATACAGCTTAGGATGCAGGTACAGAATGGTCAATTCACAGTAATTATTGTAGAGTCAGGTTCAATGGGGCAAGATTGGAACTTGGCAGCATAAACTGTAACTGAGCAATGGCCTACCTTTAAAAGAACAGATGGTTCAGCTATTGTCAAGGTATATTCCTCAAAAGGGAAAGTCAGATAAACAAATCCAGAGCTCCCTGGATGACAAAGAAGGTAGAAATTAAGAAGAAAAAAAAAAGTGTGCTTCCCCCTGTCAAGTATCAAGCAGAAACTACAACCAGAGGACCAAGACAAATACAGAGGATTCAGGCAGGATATGAAAAAGCATATTAAAAGGACCTAAGGAAAATTATGAGTCAACATAAAGGGAATTGTAAAGTCTTTTTTAAAAGAAAGGAGGAGTGGGGCCAAAAGGGGGTTTTACATGTGGAGGCAATGGACATGGTTGAGGTGCTAAATGAATACTCTGCGTCTTTAAAGCAAGCAGAGTAGATGCTACCAAAGCCAGTCACTAGAAGGGTTCAAAATGGATAAGGAAGTAGTGTTGAATAGACTATCAGTACTTAATGGTTCAAGTTACTGGGAGTGGATGAAATGTATCCAAAGATATTGAAGGAAGCGAGAATGGAAATTGCAGACACTGGCCATAATCCTTCAGTCTTCCCCAGACTCAGGGGTAACACAAAAAGACTGGGGAATTGCAAATATCACACTCTTGTACAAAAAATGCTTAAGGATAAGTGCAGAAATTATAGACCAGTCCATTTAATAATACTGGTGAGGGTGCTTCTAGAAACAATTATTCAGAATAGAGTTAGTGGGTACATGGTAAAAGGTGGGTTGATTAGGAAGAATCAGACTGAATTTCTAAAGGAGCAGTCGTGTTTAACTAACAAAAACAAATTGATGGAGAAATTCAACCAGTCTGTCAGCATCAGCAAAAATACAATTAACATTTCGAGTCCAGTTCCCTTCAAGGTCAACAACTCTGTTTGTTTTAGATATTAATGGCTAACTTGGAGCTTTTTTTTTTAATAAAAAGAGATAACAGACTCAGTTATGAGGATAATGCTGTTGATGTGATGTGTATGGACTTCCAGGCAGTGTTTAACACAATGTCGCACAGACTTAAGAGAATACAAAGAACATTAACAACCTGGATACAAAATTAGCCCAGCGACAAATAACAGAGCGTAATTGCCAATGGATATCTTTCACACTAGTGGAAGGTTTGTACTGCAGTTCCCCTGGGATTGTTACTCCAACCCTTGTTGTACAGGATACACTGGTAATGTTAATGATCTATCCAGGGGATAATTTCAAAAGTTTGCTGATGATACAAAACTTGTAATTATTGCAAACTGAGGAGGACAACAATGCTGAACTCCAAAAGGACATAGACAAGTTGGTGGAATGGGTACATACATGGCAGGTGCAGGTCAAAGCAGAGAAGCATGAGGCATTTTTGCAGGAAGAACATGAACAAGCAATATAAATTAAAAGGTACAATTCTACAAGGATTGCAGAAGCAGAGGGACCAGTGTGCAGAAATCATTGAAGGTGGCAGGACAGAGAACAGCAGATAATAAATAACACAGTACTCTCAGTTTATTAATGGGACATACAGTACAAAAGCAAGAAGGTTACAAGTCACTGGATAGACCTCAGTGAGAGAAGCAACTTTCAAAAAACTATGTATCTGAACCCCCAGGACTCTGTTTGACACCACTACCCAGGGCCCTATCATTAACTGTTTAAGATCCCCCCTTGTTCGTTTAACCAAAATGCAATACCCCTCACTTATCAGGTTGTGGATTTGCTCACTGAGCTGGTAGATTTGTTCTCAGACATTTCATCACCATGCTAGGTAACATAGTCAGTGAGCCTCTGATGAAGCACTGCAGTTCTGTCCCACTTTCTATTTGCATGTCTTGGTCTGTTGTCGTGGATAATATCACTCCTGGTTAATTTTCTGAACGGTTGGTAAATGGAGTCCCAATCTATATGTTTGTTAATGGAGTTCCGGTTTGAATGCCAAGCCTCTAGGAATTCCCATGCATGTCTTTGTTTAGCATGTCCCAGAATGGATGTATTGTCCGAGTCAAACTAGTGTCCCTCTTCATCTGTGTGTACGAGCACCAGTGATAGTTGGTGCTCATGTATCCTGGTGGCTAGTTTCCTGCCTGTCTGTCCAATGTAATGTTTGTTGCAGTCTTTGCAGGATATTTTGTAGAACACCCTGCAAGGACTGCAACAAACATTACAAAGGACAGACAGGCAGGAAAGTAGCCACCGGGATACATGAGCACCAACTAGCCACCAAAAGACATGACCAACTATCACTAGTATCCAGACACAGACAAAGAGGGACACAGTTCGACTAGGACAATACATCCATCCTGGGACATACTAAACAGAGACATGCATAGGAATTCCTTAAAGGCCTGGCATTCAAACCTAGACCCTTACCATTAATCCTGCTAAGATTTACTTTCCCAAAATGCAGCATCTCATATTTATCTAAATTAAACTCCATCTGCCACTTCTCAGCCCATTGGCCCATCTGGTCCAGACCCTGTTGTAATCTGAGGGACCCTTCTTTGCTGTCCACTACACCTCCAATTTTGGTATCATCAGCAAACTTACTAACTATACCTCTTATGCTAACATCCAAATCATTTGTATAAATGATGAAAAGTAGCGGACCCAGCACCGACCCCTGCGGCACTCCACTGTCACAGGCCTCCAATCTGAAAAACAAACCGCCACCACCACCCTCTGTCTCCTACCTTTGAGTCAGTTCTGTACCCAAATGGCAAGTTCTCCCTGTATTCCGTGAGATCTAGCCTTGCTAAACAGTCTCCATGGGGAACCTTGTCAAATAGCTTACTGAAGTCCATATAGATCACGTTCACCATTCTGCTCTCATCAATCTTCTTTGTTACCTCTTCAAAAAACTCAATCAAGTTTGAGAGACGTGATTTCCCACACACAAAGCCATGTTGACTATCCCTAATCAGTCCTTGACTTTCCAAATACATGAACATCATGCCCCTCAGGATTCCCTCCAACAACTTCAGGCAGCACGGTGGCACAGTGGTTAGCACTGCTGCCTCACAGCGCCAGAGACCTGGGTTCAATTCCCGCCTCAGGCCACTGTCTGTGTGGAGTGTGCACATTCTCCCCGTGTCTGCGTGGGTTTCCTCCGGGTGCTCCGGTTTCCTCCCACAGTCCAAAGGTGTTCAGGTTAGGTGAATTGGCCATGCTAAATTGCCCACAGTGTTAGGTGAAGGGGTAAATGTAGGGGAATGGGTCTGGGTGGGTTGCTCTTCGGAGGGTAGGTGTGGACTTGTTGGGTCGAAGGGTCTGTTCCCACACTGTAGGTATTCTAAAGAGGCAGCATGGTGGCTCAGTGGTTAGCAGTGCTGCCTCACAGCACCAGGGTCCCAGGTTCGATTCCAGCCTTAGGCGACTGTCTGTGTGGAGTTTGCACATTCTCCCTGTGTCTGCGTGGGTTTCCTCCAGGTGCTCCGGATTCCTCCCACAGTCCAAAGATGTGCAGGTTAGGTGAATTGGCCATACTAAATTGCCCACAGTGTTAGGTGCGTTAGTCAGATGGAAATGGGAGTGGTGGGTTACTCTTCGGAGGGTCAGTGTGGACTGGTTGAGCCGTAGGGCCTGTTTTCACACTGTAGGGAATCTAATCTAATCACCAAGGCACTGTACAATTAGTAAGTATTCCCCACTCCTATACTCAAATACTCTTGCTATGAAAGCCAGCACCGACATCAGGCTCACTGGTCTATAATTCCCTGGCTTGCCCTTACCACCTTTCTTAAATAATGGTATCATGTTAGCCAACCTCCAGTCTTCTGGCACCCAACCAGCGACTATCGATGATACAAACATCTCAGCAAGGGACCCCGCAATCACTTCCCTAGTTTCCCACAGAGTTCTAGGGTACATCTAGGTAAAAACAAGGGCTGCAGATGCTGGAAACCAGATTCTAGACTAGAGTGGTGCTGAAAAAGCACAGCAGTTCAGGCAGCATCCGAGGAGCAGGAAAATCGATGTTCCGGGCAAAAGCCCTTCATCAGGAATACAGGCAGAGTGCCTGCAGGGTGGAGAGATAAATGAGAGGAGGGTGGGGGTGGGGAGACAGTAGCATAGAGTACAATGGGTGAATGGGGGTGGGGATGAAGGTGATAGGTCAGAGAGGAGTGTGGAGTGGATAGTTGGAAAAGAAGATAGGCAGGTAGGACAAGTCATGGGGACAGTGCTGAGCTGGAAGTTTGGAGCTGGGATGAGGGGGGGAAAAAGGGGAAATGAGGAAACTGTTGAAGTCCACATTGATGCCCTGGGGTTGAAGTGTTCCAAGGCGGAAGATGAGGCGTTCTTCCTCCAGGCGTCGGGTGGTGAGGGAGTGACGGTGAAGGAAGCCCAGGACCTCCATGTCCTAGTCTGAGTGGAAGGGAGAGTTGAAATGTTGGGCTACAGGGTGGGGTGGTTGATTGGTGCGGTTTCCCAGAGATGTTCCCTAAAGCGCTCTGCTAGGAGGCGTCCAGTCTCCCCAATGTAGAGGAGACCGCATCGGGAGAAACGGATACAATAAATGATATTGGTGGATGTGCAGGTAAAAGTTTGAT
>NC_057733.1:4297927-4300868 GCF_004010195.1 Chiloscyllium plagiosum
CCCCTTCGCCCACCTCCAACACACTGCATCCACCTGGACACCCCGCGCTGGCCTATTACCTGCCCTCGGCCTCTTCATTTCCAACTGCCGCCGGGACATTAACCGCCTCAACCTGTCGACCTCCCTCCCCCACTCCAACCTCTCACCCTCACAACACACAGCCCTCCACTCCCTCTGTTCCAATCCCAACTTCACCATCATGCCAGCGGATAAAGGGGGTGCAGTGGTAGTCTGGCGCACTGACCTCTACACTGCTGAAGCCAGATGCCAACTCAAAGACACCTCGACCTACTGCCCACTCGACCATGACCCCACCCCCCATCACCAAACCATCATCTCCCAGACCATACAGAACCTCATCACCTCAGGAGATCTCCCACCCACAGCTTCCAATCTCATAGTCCGGGAACCCAGCACCACCCAGTTCTACCTCGTTCCCAAAATCCACATGTCTGACACCCTGGCCGACCCATTGTCTCAGCATGCTCTGCCCCACTGAACTCATCTCCACCTATCTCAACACTGTCCTATACCCCCCGAGTCCAGGAACTCCCCACATACGTTCGAGACACCACCCATGCCCTCCACCTCCTCCACGATTTCCGTTTCCCTGGCCCCTAAGGCCTCATCTTCACCATGGATATCCAATCCTTCTACACCTCGATCCACATTGACCAGGGCCTCCAAGCCCTCCGTTTCTTCCTCTCCCGACGTCCCCAACAGTACCCTTCCACCGACATACTCATTCGTTTGGCTGAACTGGTCCTCACCCTCAACAATTTCTCCTTCGAATCCTCCCACTTCTTCCCGACCAAAGGGGTAGCCATGGGTACCCGTATGGTCCCCAGCTATGCCTGTCTCTTTGTTGGCTACGTAGAACAGTCCATCTTCCGTAGTTACACCAGCACCACTCCCCACCTCTTCCTCCGCTATATTGATGACTACATTGGCGCCACCTCGTGCTCCCGCGAGGAGGTTGAGCAATTCATCAACTCCACCAACACATTCCACCCTGACCTTAAATTTACCTGGACCATCTCTGACTCCTCCCTCCCCTTCCTGAATCGCTCCATCTCCATTAATGATGACCGACTTGACACCGACATTTTTTTCCAAACCCACCGACTCCCACAGCTACCTGAATTACACCTCTTCCTACCCTACCTCCTGCAAAAATGCCATCCCGTATTCCCAACTCCGGCTCCGCCATATCTGCTCCCAGGAGGACCAGTTCCACACCAGATGGCCTCCTTCTTTAGAGACCGCAATTTCCCTTCCCACGTGGTTAAAGATGCCCTCCAACGCATCTCCGCCCTCAGAGCCCACCCCTCCAACCGTAACAAGGACAGAACCCCCCTGGTGCTCACCTTCCACCCTACCAACCTTTGCATAAACCAAATCATCCGACGACATTTCTGCCACCTCCAAACTGACCCCACCACCAGGGATATATTTCCCTCTCCACCCCTTTCTGCCTTCCGCAAAGAGCATTCCCTCCATGACTACCTGGTCGGGTCCACACCCCCCAACACCCTCCCATCCTGGCACCTTCCCCTGCCACCACAGGAATTGCAAAACCTGCACCCACACCTCCTCCCTCACCTCCATCCAAGGCCCCAAAGGAGCCTTCCATATCCAAAGTTTTACCTGCACATCCACCAAAATCATTTATTGTATCCGTTGCTCCCGATGCAGTCTCCTCTACATCGGGGACACTGGACGCCTCCTAGCAAAGTGCTTCAGGGAACATCTCTGGGACACCCACATCAATCAGCCACACTGCCCCGTGGCCCAACATTTCAACTCCCCCTCCCACTCTGCCGAGGACATGGAGGTTCTGGGCTTCCTTCACCGCTGTTCCCTCACCACCAGACGCCTGGAGGAAGAATGCCTCATCTTCTGCCTCGGAACACTTCAACCCCAGGGCATCAATGGGGACTTCACCAGTTTCCTCATTTCTCCTTCCCCCACCTCACCCCAGCTCCAAACTTCCAGCTCAGCACTGTCCCCATGACTTGTCCTACCTGCCTATCTTCTTTTCCATCTATCCATTCCACCCTCCTCTCTGACCTATCACCTTCATCCCCACCCCCATTGTACTCTATGCTACTGTCTCCCCACCCCCAACATCCTCTCATTTATCTCTCCACCCTGCAGGCACTCTGCCGATATTCCTGATGAAGGACTTTTGCCCGAAACGTCGATTTTCCTGCTCCTCAGATTTTGCCTGAACTGCTGTGTTTTTCCAGCACCACTCTAGTCTAGAATCTAGGATACATCTGATCAGGTCCTGGGGTCTTATCCACTTTTATGCATTTCAAGGCATCCAGCACTTTCTCGTCTGTAATATGGACATTTTTCAAGGTGTCACCATCGATTTCCCTACATTCACCATCGATTTCCCTAGAATATAAAGGAGGATAGTAAAAGCTTTTTTAGGTATATGTAAGGCAAAAAAATGGTTAAGAATAAAATTGGGCCCTTGAAGACAGAAACAGGGGAATATATTACGGGGAACAAAGAAATGGCATAAGAATTGAATTGGTACTTCAGATCGGTGTTCACTGGGGAAGACACAAGCAATCTCCCCGAAGTAACAGTGGCTGAAGGAACTGAACTGAAGGGAATTTATATTTGCCAGGAATTGGTGTTGGAGAGACCGTTAGGTCTGAAGGTTGATAAGTCCCCTGGGCCGGATGGTCTACATCACAGGGTACTGAAGGAGGTAGCTCGAGAAATCGTGGATGCGTTGGTGATTATTTTCCAGAGTTCGATAGATTCGGGATCAGTTCCTGCGGATTGGAGGGTGGCTAATTAGATTAGATTAGATTACTTACAGTGTGGAAACAGGCCCTTCGGCCCAACAAGTCCACACCCACCCGCCGAAGCGCAACCCACCCATACGTTTACCCCTTACCTAACACTACAGGCAATTTAGCAT
>NC_057733.1:4301972-4322228 GCF_004010195.1 Chiloscyllium plagiosum
GCAGGAAGCATGTTTCCGCTGATGGGTGAGTGCCGAACCAAAGGACACAGCTTAAAAATACGGGGTAGACCATTTAGGACAGAGATGAGGAGAAACTTCTTCACCCAGAAAGTGGTGGCTGTGTGGAATGCTCTGTCCTAGAGGGCAGTGGAGGCCCAGTCTCTGGATTCATTTAAGAAAGAGTTGGATAGAGCTCTTAAGGATAGTGGAATCAAGGGTTATGGAGATAAGGCAGGAACAGGATACGGATTAAGGATGATCAACCATGATCATATTGAATGGCGGTGCAGGCTCGAAGGGCAGAATGGCCTACTCCTGCATCTATTATCTATCATTGTCTATTCTATATCTTCCATGTCCTTTTCCACAGTAAACACGGATGCAAAATAGTCATTTAGTATCTCCTGCAGTTCCACACAAAGGCCATCTTACTGATCTCTGAGGGGCCCAATACTCTCCCTCGTTACCCTTTTGTCCTTAATGTGTTTGTAAAAACCCCTTTGGATTCTCCTTAACTCTATTTGTCAAAGCTATCTCATGTCCCCTTTTTGCCCTCCTGATTTCCCTCTTAAATATACACCTACTGCCTTTGTACTCTTCTCAGGATTCACTCAATCGATCCTGTCTATACCTGACATAAGCTTCCTTCTTTTTCTTAACCAAACTCTCAATTTCTTTAGGTATCCAGCATTCCCTATACCTACCAGCCTTCCCTTTCACCCTGACAGGAATATACTTTCTCTGGACTCTTGTTATCTCATTTCTGAAGGCGTCCCATCTTCCAGCTGATTTGAAAGTTTTTACGTAATACCATCAAATTTGGCCTTCCTCCAATTTAGAACTTCAACTTTTAGTTCTGGTCTATCCTTTTCCATCACTGTTTTAAAATTAATAGAATTATGGTCTCAGGCCCCAAAGTGCTTCCCCACTGACACCTCAGTCACCTGCCTTGCCTTATTTCCCAAAAGTAGGTCAAGTTTTGCACCTTCTCTAGTAGGTACATCCACATACTGAATCAGAAAATTGTCTTGTACGCACTTAAGAAATTCCTCTCCATCTAAACCCTTAACACTAGGGCAGTCCCAGTCAATGTTTGGAAAGTTAAAATGCCCTACCATAACCACCTTATTATTCTTACAGATAACTGAGATCTCCTTACAAATTTGTTTCTCAATTTCCCTCTGACTATTAGGCGGTCTATAATATAATCACAACAAGGTGATCATCCCTGTCTTATTTCTCAGTTCCACCCCAATAACTTCCCTGGATATATTTCCAGGAATATCCTCCCTCAGTACAGCTGTAATGCTATCCCTCATCAAAAATGCCACTCCCCTCTTCTCATACCTCCCTTTCTATCCTTCCTTTGGCATTCGTATCCTGGAACATTAAGCTGCCAGTCCTGCCCATCCCTCAGCCATGTTTCTGCAATTGCTATGATATCCCAGTCCCATTTTCCTAACCATGTCCTGAGTTCATTTGTCTTCCCTTTTAGGCCTCCTGCATTGAAATAAATGCAGTTTAATTTATCAGTCCTACCTTGTTATCTGCTTTGTCCCTGCCTGCCCTGACTATTTGACTCACCTTTGTTCTCAACTGTACCAGTCTCAGATTGAAATCTTTCCTCACTATCTCCTTGGGTCCCACCCCCTCACGTTAAATCCTCCCAAGCAGCTCTAGCAAATCTCCCTGCCAGTATGTTAGTTCCCTTCCAATTTAGGTGCAATCCATCCTTCTTGTACAGGTCACTTCTACTCCAAAACAGCTTCCAATGATCCAAAAATGTGAGTCCTTCTCCCATATACCAACTCCTCAGCCATGCATTCATCTGCTCTATCCTCCTATTCCTGCCCTCACTAGCTCGTAGCACTGGGAGTAATCTAGATATTATTACTCTCGAGGACCTCCTTTTTAAATTCCTGCCTAACTTCCTGTAATTTTCCTTCAGAATCTCAACCTTTTCCCTTCCTATGTCATTGGTTCCACAGTGCACAATGACCTCCTGCTGGTCCCTCTCCCCCTTGACAGCATTCTGCATCCTCTCTGAGACATGAAACTTGAAAGGGTTCAGAAAAGGACCCTTTTACAAGGATGTTGCCAGGGTTTGAGGATTTGAGCTATAGAGAGAGGTTGAATAGGCTAGGGCTGTTTTTCCTGGAGCATCAGAGGCTGAGAGGTGGGCCTTATAGGAGTTTATAAAATCATGAGGGGCATGGATAAGATAAATAGACAAAGTCTTTTCCCTGGGGTGGGGGAGTCCAGAACTAGAGGGCTTAGGTTTAGGGTGAGGAGGGAAAGATATAAAAGAGACCTGAGGGGCAACTTTTTCACACAAAGAGTTGTACATGTATGGAACAAAGTGGTGGAGGCTGGTATAACTGCAACATTTAAAAGGCATTTGGATGGGTATATGAATAAGAATAAGAAGGGTTTGGAGGGATATGGGCCAGGTGCTGGCAGGTGGGATTAGATTGGGTTGGGATTTCTGGTCGGCATGGATGGGTAGGACCAAAGGGTCTGTTTCCATGCTGTTCATCTCTTTGACACTTATTTGTAAAAGAAGCAAATGCAAGAGGCTCCAGTCTGGAATGCACTGCTTGGATGTGGCAGGAGCATGCTCCATTGAGGCTTTCAAGAGGGCATCAAATGACTATTTAAACAGAAATTGTACAAGGGTATAGGGATAAGGCTAGAGAATGGCATTTTGTCATGGTGCTCACCATTTGGAGAGCTACTGCAGTCACAGTGGGCTAAATGTCCTCCTCGAGGAGAAAGTGAGGTCTGCAGATGCTGGAGATCAGAGCTGAAAATGTGTTGCTGGAAAAGCGCAGCAAGTCAGGCAGCATCCAGGGAACAGGAGAATCGACGTTTCGGCCATAAGCCCTTCTTCATACCACACATACACATACCACTGAAACTGCTATGGACATAGGCCAAAACATAAAAATACAATACACAAGAAGAAGGGCTTATGCCCGAAACATCGATTCTCCTGTTCCCTGGATGCTGCCTGACCTGCTGCGCTTTTCCAGCAACACTTTCAGCTAAATGTCCTCCTCCACAACCATAACATGACTGATTTACCCAACATTCCCAAGTCGTTTTCAAATAGAGCAGAATGACAGTACAGAAAATCTTAATGGGAATCAATCATGATCAGGCATAATCAGGAATGTGGAGCTGAGACACGAATCAGATCTGGCACGATCACATTGAATTCACAGCAAATTAGAGGGGCCAAATTGGCTACTCTTGCTTGTAATTCACATGTTCATAAAATGAGACAGACAGAGACGCAGAGACACAGACAGCCGTTACCGAAATCATTCTTTCATACAGAACACGTCATCTGAATTCAAAAACATTCCTCAGCCACTACCCAAATCATATCTGAGGCTGCCATAGTACAGACAGCAGCCGAGTTAGCCTGTGTTGACAGCAGCCGAGACGCAGTTCAATGCTCCGAACATTCTGAAATTTTTCAGTGATTCAGTCATGCATTTTTGTTATTGTTGAAAGTGCTGCGGAATTACACTGCAGAAGACGAAGACCTTGGTGGTCCCTGAAGGACTTGAGCAAAATAGCTAAGTTCTTTGTTCGTGTGGAGAATGCAGCCTATTTGGCCATTCAAACAAGAAATAAAAGCAACTGGCCTGGGAAGGGAGAGAAGAGAAAGAAAGATGAAACAGAAAAAAGAAAATAGCTTGGGCCTAATTACATTTACTAGCATTTTTTTCAGCCAGTTACAGATCAATAATTTCTTGCTTAAATGCTTTTTGGTGAATGTTAAGATGCAGTGCAGTGATTAAACATGTTTAAACTCATCTGCGAACTTTTGAAACTGACAGATTGGTCTGTGAACATTATTATCCAAACTAGTACCACTAAACCTGGTTAGATTGTTGATTAATATTATTGCAAATACTCATTATATCTGCTCAATCTGTAATGATGACAGGTTAAGCTTGGTTTTAGTTGGCTGAAATATCCAGGAATTTAAAAGAGATTCATATACACTTTGTACTATTCTAATGGCAAGAATCACATGCAGCATTCTATATCAGTGTAGCTCGTACAATCCAGCCTTCCTTACAGTACACAGATAAAATACAGGGACAGGTTAACAGTTCAAATACACACTGCTCAAGGCACACAGCTTTGCATAAAAGTTTTCTCTTATTGTGAAATGGAATGAACATTCTCTCAACTAAAACTGGCATGAAGTAACACAAAGACAAACACATACACATACCACTGAAACTGCAATGGACATAGGCCAAAACATAAAAATACAATACACATGAAGTACAAATGATACTCTCATGTACACTTGGCCCGAATCACCCCACCCCAACCTGAATTCAGTGTTCTACTGAGATCACTCTAAGAAAATCCCTCCATGCTCTCCTTCAGAATGTTCTCAGCATCAAAACTTATCAAATACGGAGTGTGTGGCCCAATAATCCACACAGCCTGTCATAGCAAAAACCAAGAGGTGTCTGTTTCCTTCAACCTACAATTAGAAACACTTGCTCAGCATCTTTACAAAGGAATGACCACACAGCCATAACATTGAGGATACCAAACTTTAAGTTAGCGTAACATTTAGCAAGGGACTGGACTCTGAATCCACAACAGCCAAACCATCATTCAGAGGAAAGAATGACAACTTCCTTTTCTTCTTCCCTTATCCAGATAGCCAAACACCATACCTGCAAAACAATGGCCTCAAGACCCTATAACTTCTTCACTAAGGAACTGAAGTGGAGGCTATTCTCTCCATCCTCTGCCCCAAATGCCCAGACCAAACCCCTACAGCCATCTCAAACTCCTGCCCTACGATACCAGTCTCTCATCACAGGATGAGCAGTACCTCAGACAGCCACTGGATTCTCGACCCTCCTCAAGAAGTCACCCAACCCCACCAGCCCCTGAGTACCCAGAAAGCACCCCTATTCCAATTCCCATGACCCTTCCCACTCCCCTCACTGACCATTAAAGCAGTCCACAGTTACAGCCCCATTCTCGATGGTCCTCCACCCGCAGTATTTTCCACTGTTTTGGTTCAGTTCAAAAATTTCTCACTATCAAACGTACAAACTAAAACGTTTTCTCCAGTCCCCTCCCACAGCGGCCTCACTATCCCACCCCCACCCTGGGCTGTCACTTACCCTCCTTGCCTTGCTGGCGGATGTTACTATGGCCGATGCCCCTCGGGTTGGAAACTTGCAGCAGTTCTGAGCAATTTCGGTTTGGGAGCTCAGACCAAGCGGAGCCGCAGAGCAGGAGAAGGGCCAGAGCTAGGGCGCACTGGGGCAGCAGGGACATAGTGCGAACAGAGTCGGAGCCAACGAGCACAGAAGTGGCCGGAGTCCGCTGTCCGGGAGGTTGGAAGTGGGGGGGGGGGGGAGGGATCCGGCAGGGGGAAGCGGCCCGGGAAAAGTTCACAAAGAGCTACGGGAACTCAGCACGGCCGCCGCGCATTATTCGATCCAGAGTCCATCACCGCAAGGCCTGCACCGATAGACGGAGTGAACAGCGGCCTCCATGAACCGCCCGGAACTGCTCACACCGCTCCCGGTAAAGGGACTCCGGGGGAGAGAGTCCCGAACTTTGTAACCGCGGAGCCGACTCTCAGACTAAACTTTACCGCGCCGGTATTGGCCAATGACAAACGTCAATCATCAAGGCTACTCACCTGATTGAATAAAGGAAACGTTAAGGCGGGCCTTGGACACGAAATTAATGAATGAAATTTGGTAAGAAAGCGACTCATTCACACGCGAGGAACAAAGGAGCAGCGAAGGAGAGGGAGAGGAGCAGTACAACTCCTTTTACAGCAATCCACTTTCCATTTTGGTCCAGTCTAAAACAACGAGAATTTAAAAGATGCAGACTGGGGACATGGGTTTGATTTTATAAAAGCCGTAAGAACTACGGTTGCTGGAAATCAGAACAGAAACAAATTGCTGGAAAAACTCAGCAACTGTGGCGAGAAAGCAGAGTTAACGTTTCGGGTCCAGTGACCCTTCTGAACACGAGTTCCACCATGGCAGAAAGTGAAAGCTATCTCATGTCCACTTTTTGCCCTCCTGATTTCCGTCTCACAGATGCTGCCAGACTTGTTGAGCTTTTCCAGCAATCACTGTAAAGATCTACATTCAGATAGTTAAAGTCCTCAATTGTAAGCACTATCTAATGTTACGATCACTAACTTCTCTGATGATTTCCAAATATGTGCATGTTAGGTGGATTAGCCATACTAAATTGCCCAGTGTCCAGGGTTGTGCAGACTAGGTGAATTAGCCATGGGAAATGCAGGGTTATGGGGTTAGGCTTGGGACTTAGGTCTGGATGGGATGCTCTTTGGAGGGTTGGTGTGGACTCAAGGGGCCAAATGGCCTGCTCCTTTGATTTGGTCCTCTACATCTTCCCTAACTCTAACCCTATTCTGGCTATTGAGGGAGTTCAGTATAGGTTCACGAGGTTAATTCCTGCAATGGCAGGATTACCTTACACTGAAAGACTGAAGCAACTGGGCTTGTATACCCTTGAGTTTCGAAGACTGAGAGGGGATCTGATTGAGACGTATAAGATTATGAAAGGATTGGACACTCTGGCAGCAGGAAACATATTTCCACTGATGGATGAGTGCCGAACCAGAGGACACAGCTTAAAAATACGGGGTAGACCATTTAGGACAGAGCTCAGGAGAAACTTCTTCACCCAGAGAGTGGTGGCTGTGTGGAATGCTCTGCCCCAGAGGGCAGTGGAGGCCCAGTCTCTGGATTCATCTAAGAAAGAGTTGGATAGACCTCTCAAAGATAGTGGAATCAAGGGTTATGGAGATAAGGCAGGAACAGGATACTGATTAGGAATGATCAGCCATGATTATATTGAATGGCGGTGCAGGCTCAAAGGGCTGAATGGTCTATTCCTGCACCTATTGTCTATTATCTGGTGGTCTATAGACAACACTAAGCAATGTGATTGCACTTTTTTGTTGTTCTCTTGTTCTCGTCAAATTGATTCTGTTCTCCAGCATGGCACTGATCTTAACCCTGTCATTTTCCTATCTTTCCTTAATATCTTATATTCATGAATATTTAACAATATTAAAGCAAAATGCTGCACATTTGGGAAAATTGAAATGAACAGAATGGGGTGGTTGGAACCCAACAGGTCTAGCAGCACCTGTGGAGAGAGAAAGAGTTAATATTTTGAGTTGAGTATGAATCTTTTTTGGTTCCTATTTTGAAAACATTAACTCTGTTTCTCACTCCACGTATGCTGCCAAATGTGGTAGGTTTCTCAAACTCTTTGCTTTATGGCTCAGGTTAGGCAAGACTGGTTTTTAAACATAAAAACAATCAACTTCTGTAACTCCTCAGTCTAATTTGCTACACTTTGTGCATTCAATGTGCATTGATTTCCTGACCTCATTACAGCCTTGGTTCAAACATGGACCAAAGAACCGAATTTCAGAGATCAGGGGAGGATAACAGTCCTTGACGTCGAAGCCACATTTGACTGTATTTAGCATCAAGGAGCCCTAGCAAAACTGGAATCAATGATCTGGGACAACTTTCCACTGGTTGAAGTAATACCCGGCACAAAGGAAAATAGTTGTGGTTGTTTGAGGTCAGACATCTCAAATCCAGGGGCATCTCTGCAAGGGTTCCTCAGGATAGTGTCCTTGGCCCAACCAATTTCAACTTCAATCACCTTTGTCAATCCCTGCATCTTAAGGTCACTAATGATTGTACAATATTCAGCACAGTTCACAACTCCTCAGATTCTGAAGCAATCCATGTCCATATGCAGCAAGACCTTGATAATATCCAGACTGGGGGTGGAAAATGGCAAGTAACATTCATGCCACACAAATGCCAGGCAACAATTATCTCTAATAAAGAGACAATCAACTGGGCAGCTTGGGTAAATTGAGCTGAAGGGCCTGTTTCCATGCTGTAGACCTCTATGATTCTAATGGCATTACCACAACTGAATTCCCTGAACTAGCCATAATCAGTAATTTGGCTACAAGAGTAGATCAGAAGCTAAGAATACTGCAGTAACTCACCTCCTGACTCCTGTCCACCATCTACAAGCTCAAGTCAGAAGTATGATGGAAGACTCCATATTTGCTGGATGAGTGCAATTCTTAAAACACTCAAAAGCTTGTCACTGTCCAGAACAAAACAGCCTATTTACTTGACACCACATCTGCAAACATCCATTCTCTCCACCATCAACACTCAGTAGCAGCAGTATCTGTCAAGTTTAAAATAATGCAGAAATTCAAATATGACACTTTCCAAACCTATGAGCACTACTGAAGACAAGGGCAGATAAGGACAAGCAGATACATGGGGAATTTCCCCCTGCAATCTCGCCTTCAAGCTACTCACCATCCTGTTCCTTCAATTGTTGGGACAAAATCAGGAACAGGATACTGATTAGGAATGATCGGCCATGATTATATTGAATGGCGGTGCAGGCTCAAAGGGCTGAATGGCCTACTCCTGCACCTATTGTCTATTGTCTAAAATCCTGGAATTCCATCCCTAATGGCACATGGAGTGCAGCGGTTGAAGAAGGCAGCTACCCACAACCTTCCACAGGACAAGGAGGATTAGGTTTTAAATGCTTTTTCAGCAATGCCCATATTCCATGCATAAATAATAATAAAAGCAATGATATTAATGCAGAATAAGCAAGATTTAGTCTTCTTTACTGGCTTTCTTTCCTTGACTCAATCTACTGACTCTCCAGTCTCTATACCAGTGCTGTTTCCCAAAGAATTCTGTACATTCCTGTATTCATCTTAATATTCTCTCAAGTAAATGTCTGCTTCATACTGAGGCAGTGTTAATACACATATCGGGAACTGGTACGTGAATGAACAAGTTCACAATGCTCTCAATGTCCCACTGGTAAGATGGTATCGCAGGTAGAGAGGGTGATGAAGAAGCCATTTGGCATGCTTGTCTTCATTGGTCAGAGCATTGATTATAGGAGTTGGAGGTCATGTTGCGCTGTACAAGACAAATGGTGAGGCCACTTTTCGAATACTGCATACAATTTTGGTCGCCCTGCTACAGGAAGGATGTTGTGAAACTTGAACAAGTACAGAAAAAATTTACAAGGATGTTGCCAGGACTGGAGTGTTGAGTTATAAGAAGATGGCGGATGGGTGGGACTGCTTTCTCTGGAACGTCGGAAACGGATGGTTACCTTATAGAGGGTTATGAAATCATGAGGGACACAAATAAGGTGAATAGCTAAGGTTTTTTCCCCAGGGTAGGAGAGTCCAAAACTAGATGGCATAGGTTTAAGGTTAAAGGGATAAGATTTAAAAGGGACCCAAGGAGCAACTTTTTCACACAGAGGGTAGTACATGTATAGAATGAGCTGCCAGAAGTAGCAATAGAGGTGGGTACCATTACAACATTTAAAAGACATTTGGACATGTATATGAATAGGAAATGTTTAGAGGGATGTGGCCTACTGCAGGCAAATGGGATTAGCTCAGTTTGGGATACCTGGTCAGCATGGAGAGGTAGGGCTGAAGAGCCGGTTTCCTTGCTGCACGACTTTATGATTGCTTCAAAACTTTGCACCAGCCACCCACCCCTTAATAGCAGGCTCCTTGATGAAAGCACATGCACCCTACTGCTTCAATCACAGTCACACATGTACACGCTCCCTGCTCCTCCAATCATTGCTTCCTCTTTGCAGTTTGTTCTCAGGGCTTGTTGTGCAGTCAGTGGAAGATCCTGAGGTAGAGGCGGTGCCTTCATTCGGTCACATACCATTTGACCCAGCATTAGAAGCAGCCGAGAAGGATGGCGGAAAAAAAAGCTGAAATGAGCAAGAAACCTGAACAGGAAGATCACAGTATCTTCTGGTAACAAATCCAGGAATCTTTTATACACGGACACCAACAACTCAATTTTGCCATTGCGTGAACGCAAAATTGATGGCCCAGAAAGAGAGGTTAGCTCCCCATTTGCTGAACAGGGTCCCTGAAATGCTAATTAACAGGTAAGTGAAGAGAAAGACTATCCTTTTCCCTGCTGACGAGCAAAGGAGGCTGTAGTAGTTGTAACAAGGTCAGTCAGATTGATCTCATACAATCAATCAGAGTTCCCTGATTGGGGCTGTTAATCTGGGCTGAAAATGTGTTGCTGGAAAAATGCAGCAGGTCAGGCAGCATCCAAGGAGCAGGAGAATCGATGTTTCGGGCATGAGTCCTGAAGAAGGGCTCATGCCCAAAACGTCGATTCTCCTGCTCCTTGGATGCTGCCTGACCTGCTCAGCTTTTCCAGCAACACGTTTTCAGCTTTGATCTCCAGCATCTGCAGTCGTCACTTTCTTCTAGAAGCTGTTCATCTGGTCCAAACAGGGACAAAAACAGGAGTGTCAGACATCCTGTCCACTCTGAGAACTGGCTCTGAGGGAGCTGGATCACTGTCAAGGACTTTCCACATGTAAATAAAGGGTTGCAAAATACCGGTCTCGGTGGCAACAAGAGCAAAGTATGTTCCTCAAAATATTTGCTCACACCAGTCATCTTTGAGTTGGGACAAGTATTTCTGGCATGATACTGTTATTTGGGAAGTTTGACTCATTCAATCCTGCCAAAGACTGGGCCCAGTATGTGGAAAGAATGTGTTATTTTTTCTGGGCAAATGACATTGGGGCAGATGAAAAACAAGAGGAATTCTCCTGACAACTTGTAGACCTGCAACTTTTTCAGTTATTAGGAGCCTAACTTTTCCTGAGGCACCAGGTATTAAAACCTGTCAAGAGGGGCTACCAAGTGGTTCAGCGGTTAGCACAGTGCCAAAGACCCAGGTCTGATTCTCACCTTGAGCGACTGTATAGAGTTTGCACATTCTCCCAGTGTCTGTGTGGGTTTTATCTGGATGCTCCAGTTTCCTCTCTCAGTCCAAAGATGAGCAGGTTGTGTGGATTGGCCATGCTAAATTGCTCAGTGTCAAAGGTTGTGCAGGCTTGGTGGATTAGCCATGGGAAATGCAAGATTACAGGAATAAGATGGGTCCAGGTGGGATGCTCTGAGGAGAGTTGGTGTGGACTCAATGAGCTAAATGGCCTGCTTCCACACTGTAGTGATTCTAGTTGATGGATTTAGTAAAGGAATATTATGGCCTCAAGCCTCCACTAATTGAGTCGCTATCATTTTTACTCAGCAATTTGAGAATCAGGGTATTCGTATCGGGATTTTTGACTAGGTTAAGACAACTGCCAGAGATATGTGACTTTGGTTTAATCCTTAATGAGATGCTGTAAGACTATTTGGTGCATTTGCATGGTTACATCATTAATCCAAAGTGCCTAAAGCTGAAGCCCAACTAGATTTCAAACATACACTACAACTGGCTTTATCATTGGAAAATAGGGCAAGTGGAGCATATGAATTGCACAGTATTCAGATTAAAGTGGACACCTCGCCTGTCCAACTGAGCTTGGGTAATACCATTTCACTGAGACAATTGTACAGCCTCACTCAGGACACATTCTGAACAGAGGGAGTCCAGGTCAGCCCACAGCACAACTCCAAAACAAAGCCAAGTGTCAGCCAAACATTTAAAATTTTCTTCTGGTTTCGGGGCAGCAAGCCATTGCAATTGCTGCCAGAATGCAGACTCAAGACAACAAAAAAGTCCCATTAGATGTAAATTGTGTACGAGAACTCATAGTCCGGTATCCAGGAGAATGCACACCCTGGAAAGTTGACCCATATCTAGTTTGGAACAGTGAAATTCCTTAGCAACATCCAAATCAAAATAAACGTTGGGTTAAACAGTCACCCAGTTCTAGTGGAGGTCAATACCAGCATAGCCATGTCAATGATTGCAGAATCACCCTTTAAAACAATTCGTTCTGGACTCTGATCATTAAGTTTGTGCAAATCCTCAGTTAAATTGAGAACCTTTACAGGGGAACCTTTACAGATTAAATGTACAACTTCAGTTCTGGTCTCTTGTGAGAAGCAGCTGGTTCAGTTATCAATGATTGAAGTAAAAGGCTCAGGCCCAAGCTTGATGGGATGAAATTAGTTAAGAGTCACCTAGATTGGCTCAGCCTGTGTCAATTAGAAAATGGCTGTTCTAATACCAAGACGTTTTTCAGTAAGTTCTAGAGACTATCAAAGGAGCCATGGCCACCCTGCATATTGACCAAGAAGCAATTACACAATTCTGCAAGGCCCATCCACTGTCATTTGCCTCACGGGCAAACGCAGAAGAAATCAAAAGCTGGAAAGCGATGTAATCATCACACTAGTCCCATTTGCAGAATGGGCAGCACCAGTCGTAATGTTTCTGAAGCCCAATGGATTGATTCACTTTTATGGGAAGTTTAAACAAATGGTAAACCATTTTTCAGAACTGGATAAATACCCATACCCTTGTATAGAGGATTTATGTGCAAAACTGGTAGGCAGGGCTGTCCTTCACGAAGCTGGACATGAGCCATGACTAATTGCAACTGCAGTTAGATGGGGATTCCCAGAATTATGCTACAAGGGTTTGTACCAATATACAAAACTGCCATTTGGTGTATCGTCAACCTGTGCAATTTTAAAGTGGATGATGGAGAACATTTTATAACATCTACTCCAGGTCGCCATTTATCTAGATGACATATTAATAACAGGGAAGAACAATAAAGACTTAGAGATCTTAGACATAGTTCTTAGAAATTTCTCCCAGGCAGACATATGCCTTGTAAGGGAAATGTGTGTTCCAGGCCCCCTCAAGTGAACTATTTGGGCTACAGAGTCAACAAAACTGGTTACCATCGGAAGATAAAGTGAGGGTAATCAAACATGCCCTGGCTCCCACATCTGTACCGGAGCTTAGGTCTTTCCTTGGGGTGGTGAATTATTGCAGAAAGTTCATACATAAGCCTCCATCTGTCACCTTTGCGTCAACTCCTAAAAACAATGGTCAGCATTGAAAACATAGCCAAGCCATAGCTTTCGGGGAAGTGAAGAAACAGCCATCACCCTCTACGGTGTTGGCACACTGATCCCAAGCGAGGAGAAAGTGGGGACTGCAGATGCTGAAGATCAGAGTGGAGAGTGTGGTGCTGGAAAAGTACAGCAGGTCAGGCAGCATCCGAGGAGCAGGAGAATCAACGTTTCAAGGCATAAGCCCTTCATCAAGAAAGGGCTTATTATTCCTCATGAAGGGCTTATGGCCGAAACGTCGATTCTCCTGCATCGACTTCCAATGCCTCCTCGCACAGCATTAGGGTTGTATTAGTTCATAGGTGTCCCAATGGAGGAACACTCAATAGCATAGGCATCTAGATTTTGGCAAATGCAGAGTGTAAATACACCTCCAGATAGAGAAGGAAGGTTTCATGGTCATACTTGGAGACAGAAAGTTCCACCAATACCTTTACATATGTAAATTTGTAATAATAATGGACCAAAACCCCTGCAAGGTCCATTTAAAGAGGACAAGGTAGGGCTGCCCACAGCATCAGTCTGAATTCAACAGTGGGCTCTAATATTAAGTGCTTATAATTACAAGTTGGAACACTGTTTGGGAGGCCAAGTAACAAATGGAGATGCACTTATCCACCTCCTGCTGACAGATACACCACCGCTAGTACTGCCACTGAAAGAATCCATAATAGTTTTAAATTTTCTGAACACACGACCAACCACAGCTGACAGTATCAGACTTTGGATGCAGAAAGATCTGATATTGGCAAAACTGGAACAAGCTGGTGATGGGGTGGGAAACTGAAGGGCCATCACACCCAGAATTGAAACCTTTTTGGACCCAGAGACATCAGATCACAGCAGAGTCATAGAGATGTGCAGAGATGGAAATGTGTTGCTGGAAAAGCGCAGCAGGTCAGGCAGCATCTAGGGAACAGGAGAATCGACGTTTCGGGCATTAGCCCTTCTTCATAGAGATGTGCAGCATGGAAACAGATCCTTCGGTCCAACCTGTCCATGCCAACCAGATATCCCAACCCAACCTAGTCCCACTTGCCAGCACCCGGCCCATATCCCTCCAAACCCTTCCTATTCATATACCCATCCAAATGCCTCTTAAATGTTGCAATTGTACCAGCCTCCACCACTTCCTCTGGCAGCTCATTCCATACACGTACCACCCTCTGCATGAAAAAGTTGCCCCTTGGGGCTCTTTTATATCTTTCCCCTCTCACCCTAAACCTATGCCCTCTAGTTCTGGACTCCCTGACCCCAGGGAAAAGACTTTGCCTATTTATGCTATCCATGCCCCTCAATTTTGTAAACTGCTATAAAGTCACCCCTCAGCCTCCAACGCTCCAGGGAAAGCAGCCCTAGCCTGTTCAGCCTCTCCCTGTAGCTCAAATCCTCCAACCCTGGCAACATCCTTGTAAATCTTTTCTGAACCCTTTCAAGTTTTACAACATCCTCCCGCTAGGAAGACGACCAGAATTGCACGCAATATTCCAACAGTGGCCTAACCAATGTCCTGTACAGCCGCAACATGACCTCCCAACTCCTGTACTCAATACTCTGACCAATAAAGGAAAGCATACCAAAGGATGGCATATCATTATTAAAGAGAGCAAGAATGATTATCCCAAACAAAGGTAGCCACAAGATACTGTTTGAACTCCACCAGGGTCATCCAGGGGTTTCAAAAATGAAGATGCTGGCAAGAAGTTACATCTGGTGGCCAGGACTGGATGCACACATAGCCGCATTGGTGGGGCAATGCCAAGAGTGCCAATAAAGACAAAAAGATTATCACCAGCAGATACCCCATATTTGTAGGATTGGTCAGGAACCCCAGAGTCAGATATAAGTCAACCATGCAAGTCCTTTCAGGAGCTCAATGTTCTGAGTCAGTATGGACCGCCACTCAAAGTGCATAGAGTCCATTCGTCACAGTGACAGAAAAATAGTTCACATCTTCTGCAATATACAGACTTTTGGAAGTGCTGGTCACAGATAATGAGCCATAGTTTACCAGCAAACAACTTGAGTGGCGTTCGATATACAAGGAGTTTCATAAATCCATCCAATGGTCTAACAGAAACAGCAGTCCAAACTTTGAAGGTAGGCTTAAAGAAACAGCCTACAGTTACACCAGATACCAAATTGCCTCAGTTCCTATTTGATTATAGAAGCATCCCTCATGCAATAATTGTACATCCCTCTCTGGTGTAACAGCAGAACAGGGAAGGTAGTTCAACCATGGCGAACAAGAGAAATCAAGGATAGTGTTAAAGCCAAAGAGACAGCATATAATTGGCGAGAAATTGGGAGAAATTTCAAATTCAGCAGAGGAGGCCAAAAGATTTAATTCGGAAGGAGAAAATAGAATATGAAAGTAAGTTTACGGAAAACAAAAACTGACTGGGCAAAGTATTGGAGAGGCTTCTGAGAGACTGGATTTATGATTACTTGGAAAACTATAGTTTGATTAGAGAGAAGTCAGCATGGCAGGCCAAAACCTCATAAACCTTACTGAATTCTTTGAGGATGTGAAAAATACGTTGATGAAGGTGGAGCAGTGTACATGGATTTCAGCAAGGCATTTGGTATGGTGCCCCATGGTAGGCTCATTCAGAAAGGAAGGAGGTATGGGTTACAGGGAAATCTGGCTGTCTGGATACAAAATAAGTGCTGGAAATGTGTTGCTGGAAAAGCGCAGCAGGTCAGGCAGCATCTAGGGAACAGGAGAATCGACGTTTCGGGCATAAGCCCTTCTTCAGGATACAAAATAAGCTGGCCCACAGAAGACAGAGGGTGGTCATAGATGAAAAGTACTCAGCCTGGAACTCTGTGACCAGTGGTGTTCCACAGGGATTGGTTCTGGGACTTCTGCTCTTTGTGAATTTTTTAAATGACTTGGATGAGAAAGTGGAAGGGTGGGTTAGTAAGTTTGTCGATGGCACCAAGGTTGGTGGAGTTGTGAATAGTGTGAGGGCTGTTGTAGGTTGTAACTGGACATTGACGGGATGCAGAACTGGGCTGATAAGTGGCAGATTTCAAATTTCAATGCAGAATACAGGGTTAAAGGCAGGATTCTTGGTAGTGTGTGGAAGAACAGAGAGATCTGGGAGTCCAAGTCCATAGATCCCTCAAAAGATGCCAGCCAGTTTGATAGGGTTGTTAAAAAGGCATATGATGTGTTCGCTTTTATTAGCAAGGAGATTGAATTTAAGTGCCGCAAGGTTATTCTGCAGCTCTATAGAGCCCTATATAGTCCACTCTTGGAATATTGTGTTCAGTTCTGCATCACCTCAGTATAGAAAAGATGTGGAAGCTTTAGAGAGGGTACAGAGGGGATTTACCAGGATGCTGCCTAAACTGGTGGGCATGTTTTATAAAGAAAGATTGAGGGAGCTAAGGCTTTTCTCATTGGAGGGAAGAAGGATGACAGGTGACTTGATACAAGTGCACAAGATGTTATGAGGCGTAGACAGAGTGGATAGCCAGAGACGTTTTCCCAGGGCAGAAATGGCATTCACAAGAGGGCATAATTTTAAGGTGATTGGAGGAAGGTTTAGGGGAGATGTCAGAAGTAGGTTCTTTATAAGAATGTGGTAGGTGCGTGGAATGTACTACCAGCAGTGGTAGATGAGTCAGATACATTAGTGACATTTAAGAGACTCTTGGATAGGCACATGGAAGATAGTACAACGAAGGGTATGTAGGTTAGTCTGATCTTAGAGTAGAATAAAAGGCCAGCACAAGAGCAAGGGCTGAAGGGCCTGTACTATGCTATATTGTTCTAGGTTCTACGACTGCAAAAGCTTCTAGATTTACGAAGATAAGATAACTGGTGAAGACAAATATAGCTCCCTTACAGTTAGAATCAGCTGAATTCAAAATGGACAATAGAGGGATGGCAGAGCAGTTGAACAAACACTTTGATCTGTCTTCATTGAAGAGGACACAAATAACCTTCTGGAAATGTTAGGGAACGCAGAGTCAAACATGAAGGAAGAACTGAAAGGAAATCCTATTAGTCAGGAAATGGTACTGGGAAAGTTAATGGGATTAAAATCCGATAAGACCCCATGGCCTGATAATGTGCATCCCAGAGTACTAAGTAATTGGCCCTAGAAATTGTGGAAGCATTGGGTGATCATTTTCCAGTATTCTGTCGACTGTGGAAGAGTTCCAATGGCACGGTGGGTAGCTAATGTAACTCCACTTCTCAAAGGTGGGGGAAAAAAAAAGGGAATTCTAGGCTAATTAGCCTGACATTGATGATGGAGGGAAATGCTGGAGTCAATTATTATAGATGTAATAACTGAGCATTTGCAAAATGGTGACAGAATCAGTCCAAGTCAGCATGGATTCACCAAATGGGAAATCCTGCTTGACAAACCTTAGAACATCGAACAGAAAAGTACAGCACTGAATAGACCCTTCCACCCACAATGTTATGCCGAGGATTATTCCTCATCTAAAATAAAATAACCTAACCTACGCACCCCTCAATTCACTGCTGTCCATGTGCATGTCCAGCAGTTGTTTAAATGTCCCTAATGACTCTGCTTCCACCACCATCGCTGGCAATGCATTCCACGCATTCAAAACTCTCTGCATAAATAACCTACCTCTGGCATCTCCTCTATATCTTCCTCCTAATATCTTAAAATTGTGACTCCTCATGCCAGTCAATCCTTCCCTGGGGAAACGTCTCTGGCTACTGACTCTACCCATGCATCTCATTATCTTGTATATTTCGATCAGGTCACCTTTCTTCCTCCTTCTCTCCAAAGAGAAAAGTTCTGGCTTAGTCAATCTCTCTTCCGAAGACAAGCCCTCCAGTCTAGGCAGCATTCTGGTAAACCTTCTTTGCACCCTCTCCAAAACCTCCATAACTTTCGTATAATAGGACGACAAGAACTGGACACAATATTCCAAGTGTGGTCTCACCAGGATCTTGTGGGGCTGCAGCAAAACCTTGCGGTTCTTAAACTCAATCCCCGTTAATGAAAGCCAAAACACTATATGCTTTCTTAACAACCCTATCCACTTGGGTGGCAAGTTTGAGGGATCGATGCACTTGAACACCAAGATACCTCTGTTCCTCCACACTGCCAAGAATCCTGTCTTTAATCCTATATTCAGCATTCAAGTTTGACCTTCCAAAATGCATCACATCGCATTTATCCAAGTTGAACTCCATCTGCCATTTCTCAGCCCAGCTCTGCATCCTGTCTATATCGAGCTGCAGTCTGCAACAGCCCTTTATACTATCAGCAGCACCTCCAACCTTTGTGTCAGCGGCAAATTTACTAACACACCCCTCAACCTCCTCATCCAAGTAATTTATAAAAACTACAAAGAGCAGAGACCCAAGAACAGAGCCTTGCAGGACACCACTCACCATTGACCTCCAGGCAGAATACTTTCTATCGACAACCACTCTCTGCCTTCTGTCAGCCAATCAATTCTGAATCCAGATAGCCAAGTCTCTCTGAATCCCATACCTACTGACTTTATGAATGAGCCTACCAAGGAGAACCTTATCAAATGCCTTGCTGAAGTCCAAAGACACCACAGTCACTGCTCCACCTGTCTCGTCTCATCCTCAAAGAACTCACTAAAATTTGTGAGGCATGACCTGCCCCTCACAAAGCCATGCTGACTGCCTTTACTCATGCCATGCTTTTCCAAATAGTTACAAATCCTATCCCTCAGAATTCTTTCCAAAATCTTGCTGACCACAGACGTAAGACTGACTGGTCTGTAAATGCCAGGGATTTCCCTATTCTCCTTCTTGAAAAGAGGAACAACATTCGCCTCCCTCCAATCCTCCGGTACGACTCCCATGGAGAGTGAAGAAGCAAAGATCTTTGCCAGCAGCTTAGCAACCTCCTTTCTCGCTTCCCGGAGCAACCTAGGATAAATCTGGTCTGTCCCTGGAGCCTTATCAATCTTAATATTTGCCAAAATTTCCAGCACATCAAATTCATCAATTTTGATCTCTTCAAGCCTGTTTCCCAGCTCCTCAAAGTTCTCATTCACAACAAGGTCCCTTTCCTTAGTGAAAACTGAAGCAAAAAACTCATTTAGGGCTTCCCCTATCTGCTCAAACTTTACGCACAAGTTTCCTGCGCTATCCCTGACTGGCCCCACCTTCTCCCTGATCATTCTCTTATTCCTCACATATGAGTAACATGCCTTTGGGTTCTCCCTAATCCTTCCTGCCAAGCCTTTTTCATGCCCCCTCATGGCTCTCCTCAGTCCATTTCTGAGCTCCTTTCTCGTAAGGCTGTAATCCTCTAAAGCTGTGCTAGATCCTTGCTTCCTCCACCTTTTGTAAGATGCCTTCTTCCTTTTGAAGAGAAGCTCCTCTGTTCCGGACATCCAAGGCTCCTTAATCTTACACCTTCTTGCCTGTCTCAGATTTGTGCATCACTTACAACAACAGCTCCTTAAACACAGTCTCCACATGTCCGTTGTGCCCTTTCTGTGGAACAATTGCTCCCAATCTCTACTTATCAAATCCTGTCTGATAGCGTCATAATTCCCTTTTCCCCAATTAAATATCTTCCCAGGGTAAACTGCTCCTTTCCCTCTCCAAGACAATGGTAAATGTGAGGCAGTTGTGGTCACTGTCACCAAAGTGCTCTCCCACCAAGAGATCTGACACCTGTCCTGGCTCATTGCTAAGTACCATATTCAAAATGGCCTTTCCCCTTGTCGGTCTGTCTACATATGGAGTAAGGAAACCCTCCTGAACACACCTGACAAAAAAGGCTCCATCCAGTCAATATTGGGAAAGTTGAAGTCAGCCATAACAACCCTGCTACATCTGCATTTTTCAAAAATCTGCCAGCCTATGAGTTCTTCAATCTCCCTAATGCCATTAGGGGGACTGTAGAAAACCTTGCTGTTCCTAACTTCCACCCATACTGCCTCAGTAGACAAACCTTCCTCAACAACCTTTGTTTCTGTAGCTGTGAGGCACTCTCTGATTAGCAATGCTACACCTGCGCCTCCTTTTCCACCCTCCCGATTCTTTTTAAACGTTCTAAACCCTGGAACTTCTAGCAACCACTCCTGCCCCTGTGAAACCCACGTCTCCATTTTGTCTACTGGAGTAGTGCCAGAAGACTGGAGGATAGCAAATGTGGTTCCCTTGTTCAAAAAGGGGAGTAGGGATAACCCTAGTAACTATAGGCCGGTGAGTCTCACTTCTGTTGTGGGCAAAGTCTTAGAGAGAATTGTAAGGGATAGCATTTATG
>NC_057733.1:4322469-4324726 GCF_004010195.1 Chiloscyllium plagiosum
ATACCCATCCAGATGCCTTTTAAATGTTGTAATTGTACCAGCCTCCACCACTTCCTCTGGCAGCTCATTCCATACACGCACCACCCTCTGCATGAAAAAGTTGCTCCTTTGCAGATGGGGTACTGGGCTAATAGATGGGGTACTGGGCTAATGGTCGGATACTTGGTAGTGTGGATGAGCAGAGGGATCTTGGTGTCCATGTACACAGATCTCTGAAAGTTGCCACCCAGGTAAATAGTGCGGTGAGGAATGCATATGGCGTACTGGCTTTTATTGGTAGAGGATTTGAGTTCCGGAGTCCTGAGGTCATGATGCAGTTGTATAAGACTCTGGTGCGGCCGCATCTGGAATATTGTGTGCAGTTTTGGTCGCCATACTATAGGAAGGATTTGGAGGCACTGGAACGGGTGCAGAGGAGGTTTACCAGGATGTTGCCTGGTATGGAAGGAAGATCGTATGAGGAAAGACTGAGACACTTGGGGCTGTTTTCATTAGAGAAAAGAAGTTTTAGGGGTGACTTGATTGAGGTGTACAAGATGATTAGGGGGTTAGATAGGGTTGACAGTGTGAACCTTTTCCCGCGTATGGAGTCGGGTATTACAAGAGGGCATAGCTATAAATTAAGGTGGGGGGGGTAGATATAGGACTGAAGTTGGGGTAGGTTCTTCACTCAGCGAGTCGTAAGTTCATGGAATGCCCTGCCAGTAGCAGTGGTGGACTCTCCCTCTTTATGGGCATTTAAGCGGGCATTGGATAGGTATATGGAGGATAGTGGGTTAGTATAGGTTAGGTGGGCTTGGATCGGCGCAACATCGAGGGCCAAAGGGCCTGTACTGCGCTGTATTCTTCTATGTTCTATCATAGTTCCCAAGCATTGATCCATGCTCTAAGTTCATCACTCTTATTTCTGACAGTCCTTGCATTAAAGCAGACACACTTTAACCGATCCCTTTGTTCCATCAGGTGGAAAATCTTCCCGATAGATTCACTACATCCTGTCACTACCCCCCTCTCAGATATGTAGTTCTGGTTCCCACCCCCTCGCCAAACTAGATTAAACCCTCCCGAACTACACGAACAAATCTCGCACCCAAGACATTTGTGCCCCTCCAGTTCAGGTGCAACTCGTCCTCCATGCACAGGTCCCACCTTCCCCAGAAGGCATCCTAATTGTCTAAGTATCTGAATCCCTCACTCCTGCACCAGCCTCGCAGTCACGTGTTAAGCTGCATTCGCTGACTGTTCCTAATCTCATATCTCATGGCAGCAGTAGCAAACCTGAGATCACTACTCTACTCGTCCTGCTCTTCAGTTTCCAACCTAGCTCTCTGCAGTCACTTTTCAGATCCTCAATCCCTTTCCTGGCTATATCATTGGTCCCAATATGGACTACAATTTCTGGCTGTTCGCTCTCCCTCTTCAGAATCCTGTAAACCCGATCAGCGACATTCCAGACCCTGGCACCGGGGAGGCAACATACCTTCCGGGAGTGCTGTTTCGGACCACAAAATCTCCTGTCAATCCATCTAACGATTGAGTCCCCTACTACTAGTGCTTTTCTATTCTCCCCCCTTCTCTTCTGAGCTACAGTGCCAAGCTCAGTGCCAGAGACCTGACAACCATAGGTTCATAATACATTAAGCTTCAATCTGCAATTTGAGAGGGAGAGGATACAGTCGGAAGTGACAGTACTTCTGTTGAATAAAGGGAACTATGGAGCTATGAGGGAGGAGCTGGCCAAAGTTCAATGGTGTAATACCTTAGCAGGGATGACAGTGGAGGAACAATGGTGGATATTTCTGTGTATAATGCAGAAGTTGCAGGATCAGTTCATTCCTAAAAGGAAGAAAGATCCCAGGAGGAGGCATGGGCAGCCGTGGCTGATGAGGGAAGTTAAGAAACATATAAAGTTAAAAGAGAAAAAGTATAACATAGCAAAGATAAGTGGGAAAACTGAGGACTGGGAAGCTTTTAAAGAGCAACAGAGGATTACTAAGAAGGAAATACGCAGAGGAAAAATGAGGTACGAAAGTAAACTGGCCAAGAATATTAAGGAGGATAGTAAAAGCTCTTTTAGGTATGTGGAAGGCAAAAAAATGGTTAGGACAAAAATTGGGCCCTTGAAGACAGAAACAGGGGAATATATTACGGGGAACAAAGAAATGGCAGAAGAATTAAATGGGTACTTCAGATCAGTGTTCACTGGGGAAGACACAAACAATCTCCCTGAGGTAACAGTGGCTGAAGGACCCGAACT
>NC_057733.1:4326406-4335044 GCF_004010195.1 Chiloscyllium plagiosum
AGCAGGAAACATGTTTCCGCTGATGGGTGAGTGCCAAACCAGAGGACACAGCTTAAAAATACGGGGTAGACCATTTAGGACAGAGATGAGGAGAAATTTCTTCACCCAGAGAGTGGTGGCTGTGTGAAATGCTCTGCCCCAGAGGGCAGTGAAGGCCCACTCTCTGGATTCATTTAAGAAAGAGTTGGATAGAGCTCTCAAAGATAGTGGAATCAAGGGTTATGGAAATAAGGCAGGAAGAGGATACTGATTAGGAATGATCAGCCATGATCATATTGAATGGTGGTGCAGGCTCGAAGGGCAGAATGGTCTACTCCTGCATCTGTTGTCTATTGTCTATTCCCCTGCTAGGCTGTCCCCACCAGCAGTATCCAAAACGGCATATTTATTGCTGAGGGGAACGGCCACAGAGGATCCCTGCTCTATCTGTTGATTCTCTTTCCTCCCTGACTGTAACCCAGCTGTCCTTATCCTGTGTCTGATGAATGACCACCTCCCTTTACATCCTCTCAATTTCTCTCTCAGCCTCCTGGATGACCCGCAGTTAATCCAGCTCCAGTTCCCTAACTCGGTTTTCGAGGAGCTGGAGTTGGGTGCTCTTCCTGCAGATGTATGGTCAGCAGAGACATTATATTGCATTTGCCAAGTACTTGCACAAGCTGCCACTCAGCTTACTGTCATCTGCAAATTTGGAGATATTGCATTCAATTCCTTCATCCAAATCATAAAGGTATATCGTGAACAGCTGAAGTCCCAGCACTAAACCTTGCAATACCTGACTCGTCATTGCCTGCCACTCTGAAAAGGACCCATTTATTCCAACTGTGCTTCTTGGCTGCCAACCAGTTCTCTATTAATGTCAATAAATTACCTCTGATACCATGAACTTTAATTTTGCTTACTCCTATCTTGTGTGGAACCTTGTCAAAAGCCTTTTGAAAGTCCAGAAACACACCATACTTTAATTCACCTGGTCTACTGTATTGGTCACATTCTGAAAGAATTCCAGAATCGGGCCTCCATTTTGAACAGAATGGCGAGGAGAGAGGGCGGAAAGAAACAAGGGAAGTATTTAAGTGTGTGAGATCTTAGAGTCACAGAGATGTACACCATGGAAACTAACCCTTCGGTCCAACCCGTCCATGCCGACCAGATATCCCAACACAATCTAGTCCCACCTGCCAGCACCCGGCCCATATCCCTCCAAACCCTTCCTATTCATATACCCATCCAAATGTCTTTTAAATGTTGCAATTGTACTAGCCTCCACCACATCCGCTGGCAGCTCATTCCATACACGCACCACCCTCTGCATGATAAAGTTACCCCATCTTTCCCCTCTTACCCTAAACCTATGCCCTCTAGTTCTGGACTCCCTGACCCCAGGGAAAAGACTTTGTCTATTTATCCTATCCATGCCCCTCATAATTTTGTAAACTGCTATAAGGTCACCCCTCAGCCTCCGACGCTCCAGGGAAAGCAGCCCCAGCCTGTTCAGCCTCTCCCTGTAGCTCAAATTCTCCAATCCTGGCAACATCCTTGTAAATCTTTTCTGAACCCTTTCAAGTTTCACAACATCCTCCCGCTAGGAAGACGACCAGAATTGCACGCAATATTCCAACAGTGGCCTAACCAATGTCCTGTACAGCCGCAACATGACCTCCCAACTCCTGTACTCAATACTCTGACCAATAAAGGAAAGCATACCAAACGCCTTCTTCACTATCCGATCTACCTATGACTCCACTTCCAAGGAGCTCTCTTCTTTGTTTAGTCCTGTGTGGGCTTTGTTTAGTCCTGTGTGGGGTATAGCTGATAGGGCAGTTGCATGTTCCTCCTGCAGAATGGGACAGGTGAGACACACAACACGTCTCTGCTGACCACATCTGCAGGAAGTGCATCCAATTCCAGCTCCTTGAAAACCGAGATAGGGAAGTGGAGCTGGAGCTGGATAAACGGCGGATCATCCAGGAGGCTGAGGGAGAAATTGAGAGGATGTACAGGGAGGTGGTCATTCTTCAGAACAGGATAAGGACAGCTAGGTTACTGTCAGGGGGAGGAAAGAGAACCAACAGAGAGGGCAAGGATCCCCTGTGTCCATTCCCCTCAGCAATAAGTATACCGTTTTGGATACTGCTGGTGGGGACAGCCTAGCAGGGGAAATCCATAGTTGTCAGGTCTCTGGCACTGAGCCACAGAATGGAAGGGAGGAGAATACAAAAGCACTAGTGGCAGGGGACTCAATAGGTAGACAGATTGACAGGAGATTTTGTGGTCAGGAACTGGACTCCCGGAAGGGATGTTGCCGATCGGGTTTACAGGATTCTGAAGGGGGGAGGGTGAGCAGCCAGAAATCATGGTTACATTTTGGCACCAATGATATAGCCAGGAAAGGGATTGAGGATCTGAAAAGTGACTGCAGAGAACTAGGTTGGAAGCTGAAGACAGGACAAGTAGAGTAGTGATCTCAGGTTTGCTACGGTGCCACGAGACAGTGAGTAAGGAACAGTCAACGAGTGCAGCTTAACAAGTGGCTGCGAGGCTGGTGCAGGAGTGAGGGCTTCAGATACTTAGACCATTGGGATGCTTTCTGGGGAAGGTGGGAACTGAAAATGGAGGACAGGTTGCACCTGAACTGGAGGGGCACAAATGTCCTGGCTGGGAGACTTGTTCGTGTGGTTCGGGAGGGTTTAATCTAGTTTGGCGAGGGGGTGGGAACCAGAGCTACATATCTGACAGGGGGGTAGTTGCAGATGGGGCAGTGACAGGATGTAGTGAAACTATCAAGAAGGTTTTTCACGTGATGAAACAAAGGGATTGGTCAAAGTGTGTCTGCTTTAATGCAAGGAGTGTCAGAAATAAGAGTGACAAACTTAGAGCCTGGATCAGTACTTGGGGCTGCGATGTTATGGCCATAACAGAGGTGTGGGTTTCACAGGGGCAGGAGTAGTTGCTAGAAGTTCCAGGGTTTAGAACATTTAAAAAGAACAGGGAGGGTGGAAAAGGAGGCGCAGGTGTAGCATTGCTAATCAGAGAGTGCATCAAAGCTACAGAAACAAAGGTTGTCAAGGAAGGTTTGTCTACCGAGTCAGTATGGGTGGAAATTAGGAACAGCAAGGGAACAGTCATCTCATTGAGGGGTTTTCTACAGACCCCCCAAATAGCAGTAGACAGATTGAAGAACTCATAGCCCAGATTTTGAGAAAATGCAGATGTAGCAGGGTTGTTGTTATGGGTGACTTCAACTTTCCCAATATCAACTAGAACCCCCTTAATGTAGATGGCCTGGATGAAGCAGTTTTTGGATTAGTGGTGCTGGAAGAGCACAGCAGTTCAGGCATTGAAGCAGTTTTTGTCAGGTGTGTTCAGGAGGGTTTCCGTACTCAGTATGTAAACAGGCTGACGAGGGGAGAGGCCATTTTGGATTTGGTGCTCGGCTATGAGCCAGGACAGACGTCAGATCTCGCGGTGGGAGAACACTTTGGTGAGTGACCACAACAGCCTCACATTTACCATAGCCTTGTAGAGGGAAAGGAGCAGTTACCATGGGAAGATATTTAATTGGGAAAAAGGCTATCAGACAGGAGTTGGGAAGTACAGATTGGGAGCAATTGTTCCACAGAAAGGGCACAACAGACATGTGGAGACTGTGTTTAAGAAGCTGTTGTTGCGAGCGCAGCACAAATTTGTTCCTCCGAGACAGGCAAGAAGGTGCAAGATTAAGGAGCCTTAGATGATGAAAACAGAGGAGCTTCTCGTCAAAAGAAAGGAGGCAGCTTACGTAAGATGGAAGCAACAAGGATCTAGCACAGCTTTAGAGGATTACAGGCTTACTAGAAAGGAGCTCAGATATGGACTGGAGAGAGCCAGGAGGGAGCACGAAAAGGGCTTGGCAGGAAGGATTAGGGTGAACCCAAAGGCATTTTACTCATATGTGAGGAGTAAGAGAATGATCTGCAAGAAGGTAGGGCCGGTCAGAGATAGTGTAGGGAACTTGTGCATGGAGTCTTAGCAGATAGGGGAAGCCCTAAATGAGTTTTTTGCTTCAGTTTTCACGAAGGAGAGGGACCTTGTCGTGAATGAGAACTTTGAGGATTTGGGAAACAGGCTTGAAGAGATCAAGATTGATGAAGTTGATGTGCTGGAAATTTTGGCAAATATTAAGATTGATAAGGCCCAGGGACACACCAGATTTATCCTAGGTTGTTAAGCCGCTGGCAAAGATCTTTGCTTGCTCACTCTCCATGGGAGTCTTACTGAATGATTGGAGGGAGACAAATATTGTTCATCTTTTCAAGAAGGGAAATAGGGAAATCCCTGGCAATTACAGACCAGTCAGTCAGTCTTATATCTGTGGTCAGCAAAGTTTTGGAAAGAGTTCTGAGGGATAGGATTTGTAACTATTTGGAAAAGCATGGCATGAGTAAAGGCAGTCAGCATGGCTTTGAGAGGGGCAGGTCATGCAGCATCCAAAGAACAGGAGAATCGACGTTACGGGTATAAGCCCTTCTTCAGGAACTTTTCCAGCAACACATTTTCAGCTCTGATCTCCAGCATCTGCAGTCCTCACTTTCTCCTCGAGGGGCAGGTCATGCCTCACAAATCTTAGTGAGTTCTTTGAGGATGTGATGAGACAGGTCGATGAAGGTTGAGCAGTGGATGTGGTGTATATAGACTTCAGCAAGGCATTTGATAAGGTTCTCCACCTTAGGCTCATTCATAAAGTCAGGAGGTATGGGATACAGGGAGATTTAGCTATCTGGATTCAGAATTGGTTAGCTGATAGAAGGCAGAGAGTGGTTGTCGATAGAAAGTATTCTGCCTAGAGGTCAGTGTTGAGTGGTGTCCCGCAGGGCTCTGTTCTTGGGTCTCTGCTCTTTGTAATCTTTATAAATGACTTTGATGAGGAGGTTGAGGTGAGGGTGTGTTAGTAAATTTGCCGCTGACACAAAGGTTGGAGGTGCCGTTGACAGTATCGAGGGCTGTTGCAGGCTGCAGTGTGACACAGACAGGATGCAGAGATGGGCTGAGAAATGGCATATGGAGTTCAACCTGGATAAATGTGAAGTGATGCACTTTGGAAGGTCGAACTTGAATGCTGAATATAGGATTAAAGACAGGAGTCTTGACAGTGTGGAGGAACAGAGGGATCCTGGTGTGTAAGTGCATAGATCATTCAAAATTTCCAGCTAAGTGGATAGGGTTGTTAAGAAAGTACATGGTGTTTTGTCTTTCATTAACAGGGTGATCAAATTTAAGGTTTTGCTGCAGCCCCACAAGACCCTGGTGAGACCACACTTGGAATATTGTGTCCAGTTCTGGTCGCCCTATTATAGGAAAGATTCGGAGGCTTCGGAGAGGGTGCAAAGAAGGTTTACCAGGATGCGGCCTGTACTGGAGGGCTTGTCTTATGAATAGAGGTTGACTAAGCTCAGACTTTTCTCTCTGGAGTGAAGGAGGAAGAGAGGTGACCTGATTGAGATATACAAGATAATGAGAGGCATGGTTAGAGTCAATAGCCAGAGACTTTTCCCAAGGGAAGGATTGACTGGCATGAGTAGTCACACTTTTAAGATATTAGGAGGAAGGTATAGAGGAGACGTCAGAGGTACATTCTTTACACAGAGAATTATAAATGCATGGAATGCGTTGCCAGATTTGGTGGTGTAAGTAGAGTCATTAGGGACATTTAATCGACTGCTGGACATGCACATGGACAACAATGAATTGAAGGGTGCGTAGGTTAGGTTATTTTATTTTAGATTAGGAATAATCCTCGGCACAATATAGTGGGCCGAAGGGCTTGTTCTGTGTTGTACTTTTCTATGTTCTATAACGTGGATAAATGAGGTTATCCACTTTGATTGCAAAAACAGGAAATCAAATTATTATCTGAATGGTGGCAGTTTAGGAAAAGGGGAGGTGCAATGAAATCTGAATGTCATGGTAGAACAGTCACTGAAGATTGGCATGCAGGTCTAGCAGGTGGTGAGGAGAGCTAAAGACATGCTGGCTTTCATAGCAAAAGTATTTGAGTATAGGAGTTGGGAATACTTACTAATTGTACAGTGCCTTGGTGATTAGATTAGATTCCCTACAGTGTGGAAACAGGCCCTTCGGCCCAACCAGTCCTCAATGACCCTCCAAAGAGTAACCCACCCAGACCCATTTCCCTCTGATTAATGCACCTAACACTACGGGCAATTTAGCATGGTCAATTCACCTGACTTGCACATCTTTGGACTGTGGGAGGAAACCACAGAGCACCCAGACAAAACCCACACAGACATGGGGAGGATGTGCAAACTCCACACAGACACACAGCCTGAGGCTGGAATCGAACCTGGGACCCTGGTGGTGAGGCAGCAATGCTAACCACTGAGCCACCATGCCACCGTGAGGACACACCGAGTACTGTGTGCAGTTTTGGTCTCCTGGTCTGAGGAAGGAAATTCTTGCTGAACCAGTGAAGGTTCACTAGACTAATTCCAGGGATGGCATAACTGACATATGAAGGAAGATTGGATCAACTGGATTTGTATTGGCTGGAATTTAGGAGGAGGATGGGGGGGATCTCATAGAAACACAAAATCCTAACAGGACCAGACAGGCTAGATGCACGATGAATGTTCCTGATGTTATGAACAGGTGGAATTCTCTACCATAGAAAGTTATTGGCAATAGTTCATTAAATATATTCAATCAGGAGCTGAATGTGGCCCTTGAGACTGAAAGGATCAAGGGACATAGAGAAAGTGGGAGTGCAACACTGAAATTGCATGACTCGCCATGATCATATTGAATGGAGGTTCAGAATAGGTGTGACTCTGAATTATTACTTTGCATCAGTGTTCACTGAGGAGAGGAACATGATGAACGTTGAGATTACAGATAGAAGTTTGATTAGTCTGGATCATCTTGACAAAGAGGGAAGATGTGTTGGGTATGCTACAGGTTAAGGTGGACAAATCCCCAGGACCGGATGGGATCTATCCCAGGTTGCTGAGGGAGGTGGGAGAGAAAACAGCTGGGGCCCTGACAGATATCTTTGTAGCATTCTTAAATACAGTTGAGGTGCCGGAGGACTGGAGGGTTGCTAATGTTGTCCCCCTATACAAGGAGGGTAGTAGGGATATTCCGGGTAACTACAGACCAGTGAGCCTGACGTCAGTGGTGGAAAAGTTGCAGGAGAAGGTACTGAGGGATAAAATCTATTTATATTTGGAAAAGAATGGGCTAATCAGTGATAGGCAACATGTTTTAGTGCGGGGGAGATCGTGCCTCATCAACTTAATAGAGCTCTTTGAGGAAGAGACCATGTTGATAGATGAAGGAAGGGCTGTAGATGCCATACACATGGACTTTAGTAAGGCGTTTGATAAGGTTGCCCATGGTAAACTAATGGAGAAAGTGAAGTCACGTGGCAAGCAAGAACCTGGTTTGAAGTGTGTACTTCAACGCGAGGAGCATCCGAAATAAAGTACGTGAACTGGCAGCGTGGGTTGGTACCTGGGACTTTGACGTTGTGGCCATTACAGACACATGAATAGAGCAGGAACAGGAATGGCTGTTGCAGGTTCCGGGATTCAGATGTTTCAGTAAGAACAGAGAAGATGGTAAAAGAGGAGGAGGTGTGGCATTGTTGATCAGGGACAATATTACAGTTGTAGAAAGGATGTTTGGGGACTCGTTAACTGAGGTAGTATGGGTTGAGGTTAGAAACAGGAAAGAAGTCACCATGCTGGGAGTTTTCTGTAGGCCTCCGAATAGTCCCAGAGATGTAGAGGAAAGGATAGCAAAGATGATTCTCGATAGGAGTGAGAGAGGCAGGGTAGTTGTCATGGGTGACTTCAACTATCCAAATATTGACTGGGATCACTACAGGACAAGTTTTTGTCCAGTGTGTGCAGGAGGGCTTCCTGACACACTATGTAGACAGGCCTACAAAGGGGCGAAGCCACTTTAGATTTAGTACTGGGTAACAAGCCTGGCCAGGTGTTAGATTTGGAAGTAGGTGAGCACTTTGGAGACAGTGATCACAATTCTGTCAGGTTTACTTTAGTGATGGAAAGGGATAGGTGTACTTCACCAAGCAAGAGTTACAGCTGGGGGAAGGGAAATTACGATGCAATTAGGAAAGATTTAGGGAGCGTAGAATGGGGAAGGAAACTGCAGGGGATGAGCACATTAAAAATGTGGAGCTTATTCAAGGAAAAGCTCCTGTGTGTCCTAGATAAGTATGTACCTGTCAGGCAGGGAGGAAGATATAGAACGCGTGAGCCGTGGTTTACTAAGGAAGTGGAATCCTGGTCAAGAAGAAGAAGAAGGCTAATGTTAGAACAAAATGTGAAAACTCAGTTAGAGCGCTTGAAGGTTACCAGGAAGTCAGGAAAGACCTAAAAAGAGAGCTCATAAGAGGCAGGAGGAGACATGAGGAGTTGTTAGCAGATAGGATCAGGGTAAACCCTAAGGCTTTCCATAGGTATGTCAGGAATAAAAGAATGACGAGAGTTAAATTAGGGCCAATCAAGGATAATAGTGGGAAGTTGTGTGTGGAGTCAGAGGAGATTGGGGAAGCGCTAAATAAATATTTTTCGACAGTGTTCACTATAGAAAATGAAAATGTTGGCGAGGATGA
>NC_057733.1:4336587-4343008 GCF_004010195.1 Chiloscyllium plagiosum
GAGATTTACTAGGATGTTGCCTGGTATGGAAGGAATGTTTTACAAGGAAAGGCTGAGGGCCTTGAGGCTGTTCTCGTTAGAGAGGTTGAGAGGTGACTTAATAGAGACATACAAGATAATCAGAGCGTTAGATAGGGTGGACAGGGAGGGCCTTTTTCCAAGTATGGTGACAGCAAACACGAGGGGACACAACTTTAAAGTGAGGGGAGATAGGTATAAGACAGATGTCGGAGGTAGTTTCTTTACTCAGAGAGTAGTAAGGGTATGGAATGCTTTGCCTGCAACGGTAGTAGATTTGCCAAGTTTAAGTGCATTTAAGTCGTCATTGGACAGGCAAATGAACATACATGGAATAGTGTAGGTGGGATGGGCTTCAGATTAGTATGAAAGGGCGGACAACATCGAGGGCCGAAGGGCCTGTACTGCGCTGTCATGTTCGATGTTCTAGCTAGGTGATAAAGAACTGCTTGAGCAATAGGAGACAGAGTAGTAGTTTCTCAAAATGGAGAAAGATGACCAGTGCTGGGGCCACTGTTGTATGAGATATACATAAATGAAGACGGCATTGTTGGTATGATCTGCAAATTTGCAGATGACATGAAGATTGGTGGAGTTGCAGAAAGCATAGGGGACTGTCAAAGAATACAGGAGAATATAGACAGACTGGAGAGTTGGGGGGGGGAGAAGAAGTGGCAAATGGAGTTCAACCTAGACAAATGTGAGGTGATGCATTTTGGGAAGTCTAATGCTAGAGTGAATTATACAACGAACGGAAGAGCCTTGGGAAAAGTTGATGAGCAGAGAGATCTGGGACTTCAGGTCCATTGCATCCTGAAGTTTGCTGCACAGGTGGATAGAGTGGTCAAGAAGGCATATGGTATGCTTGCCTTCATTGGACAGGGCATTGAGTATAAGAGCTGGCAGGTCATGTTAAAATTGTACAAGACATTGGTTCAGCCGCATTTAAAATACTGTGTACAGTCTGATCGCCACTAAAGGGATGTAGACGTTTTGGAGAGGGTGCAGAGAAGGTTTACGAGGATGTTACCTGGTATGGAAGATTCTAGCTATGAGGAGAGGTTCAGTAGGTTAGAATTGTTTTCATTAGAAAAAAGGAGATTGGGGTGGACCTGATTGAGATTTACTAAATCATGAAGGGTATGGACAAGGTAGATAGAGATAAGCTTTTTCCCAGGGTGAAGGATTCAATAACAAGAGGTGGTGGGGAGGTAGCTGGAAATGCGATAGGTTGATGAAGGTGGGGGTGAAGGTGCTATGTTGGAGAGGGCATGTGGGAAGGAATCGGTGACCTAACAAGGGAGTCACAGAGGGAATGGTTTCTCTGGAGCACATTGGGGTGGGGAGGTAAATATATCCCTGGTGTTGGGGTCTGTTTGTTGGTGGTGGAAATGGTGGAGGGTGATGCAATGCATCTGGAAGTTGATGGGGTGGAAGGTGAGCACCAGGGGGTTCTGTCCTTGTTGCAATTGGAGGGGTGGGGTTCAAGAGTAGAGGTATGGGAAGTGGAGGAAATGAGCTGGAGGCATCACTGACCATGTGGGAAGGGAAATTGCGGACTTTGAAGAAGGCCATCTAGCATGTTCTACAGTGGAATTGATTTGGAGATGGCTGGTGTTGGACTGGGGTGTACAATTGTAAGACTTTTGTGATAAATTCGGTGTCTTACAATTGTGTCCTCCACAACCATCTGATGAAGGACGGTGCTCCGAAAGCTAGTGCTTCCAATTAAACCTGTTGGACTTTAATCTGGTGTTGTGTGATTTTTAACTTTATAATGGAATTGTTCTGTCTGGGAGCAGATGCAGTGGTGGCAGAGGAACTAGGAACAAGGGGTAGCATTTTTACAGAAGGAAGGGTGGGAGGAGGTGTACTCCAGGTAACTGTGGAAGTTGGTGGTTTGTAGTAGATATCTGTGTTGAGTTGGTTGCCAGAAATGAAGATGGAATGGTCCAGGAAGAGGAGGGAGGTGTCCAAGATTGTCCAAGTGAACTTGAGGTCGGGATGGAAGGTGTTAGTGAAGTTGACGAACTGTTCAACCTCCTCGTAGGAGCACAAGCGGTGCCAATACAGTCAATGTAGTGGATGAAAAGGCGGGGAATGGTGTCAGTGTAGCTGCAGAAGATGGACTGTTCCATGTACCCGACAAAGAGGCAGCCACAGCTCAGGCCCATGCAGGTGCCCATGGCTAACCATTTGGTCTGAAGGAAGTGGGAAGGTTCAAAAGGAGAAATTGTTGAGGGAGAGGGCCAGTTCAGCCAATCGAATGAGAGTGTCAGCGGAAGCTTACTGGCTGGATTGTTGAGAGGTGAAGGGCTTAGTGGCCTTCAACAGGATGGATGGATGCGTACAGGGACTGGATGTCCATGGTGAAGAGGAGGCATTGCAGGCCAGCGAAATGGAAGTTCTGGAGGTGGTGGAGGGCATGAGTAGTGTTCTGAACATAGGTGGGGAGTTTATGGACTAAGGGGGACAGGACGGTGTCAAGGTATGCAGAGATAGGTTCGGTAGGACAGGAGCAGGCTGAGACAATAGGTCAACTGGGGTAATCAGGTTTGTGAATTTTGGGTAAGAGAAAGAACTGGGCGGTGCGTGGTTCCTGGACTGAGGTTGGAGGCTGTGGATGGGAGATCCCCAGAGGTGATGAGGTTGTGGATGGTCTGGGAGATGATGGTTTGGTGATGGGAGGTGAGGTCATGGTCGAGGGGACAGCAGGAGGAAGTGCCTACAAGTAGAGGGGCGGCACAGTGGTTAGCACTGCTGCCTCACAGCACAAGGGACTCTGGTTCAATTCCAGCCTCGGGCGACTGTCTGGAGTTTGCACATTCTCCCCGTGTCTGCGTGGGTTTCCTCCGGGTGCTCTGGTTTCCTCCCACAGTCCAAAGATGTGCAGGTTAGGTGAATTGGTCATGCTAAATTGCCCATAGAGTTAGGTGCATTAGTTAGGGGGAATGGGTCTGGGTGGGTTACTCTTTGGAGGGTCGGTGTGGACTAGATGGGCTGAAGGACCTGTTTCCACACTGTAGATAATCTAATCTAATCCAATCTAGAGACCTAGCTTCAGCAGTGTTGAGGTCTGTGCAATTGGAAATGAAGAGATCGAGGGCGGGTAACAGACCAGCAGAGGGTGTCCAGGTGAATGGGGTGTGTTGGAAGCAAGAGAAGGGGTCCTCAGAGAGTGGATGGAAGTCCTGACAGAAAAAGTAAGCAATGAGGTGGAAGGAGTGTTCGATGTTGCAACGTGTCAAACTTATTTATCCAGAAGTGCAGGGGGATGAAGATGAGGCCTCTACTGAGCTCGGACATTTTTCATTGGAAAAAAAAGGAAAAGAGGACCTAATTGAGGTGTACAAGATAATGAGAGGCATAGGTAGAGTTGATAGCCAGAGACTTTTTCCCAGGGCAGAAATTGTTAACACGAGGGGTAATAGTTTTAAGCTGTTTGGCGGTGTTTTAAAAAATTCTCAAGGTCAGGTTCGTAGGAGAGTAGTCTGACACAGAACAAACGACCAAGAGGCGAGTCTGCTAGAATATGGGCATTTTATTCCCCGCAGCGTCGCCAGAACGGGTCTGGCTTATACTCACTCTACATGTTACCAAAACTGGGAGCCGTCAGTTCTCGTAGAGCGGTTGCCAACAACCCACGCTCGGCGGTTAAACGTAACCCCGGAGCAGACTCACCGAACTGGAGACTTTTCCAGCTGATATACTCTTTTCCAGATATAAACATTCATGTGAACAGCAGAGCAAGGCTAAAAAACACATTCCATTCTGGTTACATACAGATAAGAAGATTCACACGGGACTAAGCAACACCTCCATTCCGGTTAGATTCACACATGTATTGGGACATAATTTTTAACCGTTTCACCACATTCCACTGCTTGGAATTTTACATTATGATTCACACATGTATTGGGACATAATTTTACACCACAGGCGGAAAGTATAGAGGGGATGTCGTTGGTGGGTTCTTTACGCAGAGAGTTGAGAGAGCATGGAATGCATTGCCAACAGCAGTTGTGGAAGCGAGGTCATTGGGGATATTTGAGACTGCTGGACATGCATATGGTCGCAGAAATGGACGGCACAACATCGTGGGCTGAAGGGCCTGTTCTGTGCTGTACTGTACTGTTTTATGTTCAATCCTCAGTGAGGGGTGGTCCAGTGGATAGGAAAAAAACATGGCTGGGAGCTAGGACCTGGGGTGGGGCTGGAGCTGGGAAACAAGACTATCAGACACCCTGTTCACTCAAGAGCTAGCTTTGAAGAATCTAGAGCAGTGTCTAGGACTTCAAATCCCTCTCACAACTTGTCCTTCCACCTATCTTTGTACTATCTGCAAGTTTGGCTACAGTTTATCCAAGTAATTAATAGACATTCTAAATGGTTGTGGTCAGAGTACTGATCCAGATAGATCACTGGTCACGTGTCACCAACCTGAAAAAGAACCCCTTATTCCAAATCACTTTTTGCCCATTTACCTAAACTATCAATATTTTCCTGTAAACTGTTTGTATCTTTCTCAAGCTACGTTTGCACCTATTTTTGTTTCATCTGCAAATTTGGCTACAGTACATTCACTTCCTTCTCCCAAGTCCCAAATTCATTTACAAGTGGTCCATGTTCACTTTGACCTCTCTTTTCCTTTTTATGTGTTTAAAGAAGCTGTTATTGTCAGATTGTATAGTCTTTGCTAGATTGACCTCCGAGTTTATCTTCTGTGACTTTATTATAAGACCATACGATATCGGAGCAAAACTTAGACCATTCAGCCCATCGAGTCTGCTCCACCATTCAATCATGGCTGTTAAGTTTCTCAACCCCATTCTCTCACTTTCTCCCTGTAACCCTTGATGCTCAAGAATCTGTCTGTCTTAAACACGCTCAATGACCTGGCCTCTAGAGCCTTCTGTAGCAGTGACTTCCATAGATTCACTCCTCTCTGGCTGAAGAAGTTTCTCCTTATCTCTGTCCTAAAAGGTCTTCCCTTTACTCTAAGGCCATGCTCTTGGATCCTATTCTCTCCTACAAATTGAAACATCTTCCTATCATCTACTCTGTCCAGGCCATTCAGTATTCTGTATGTTACAAATAGACCCCCCCCCCCCCCCCCCAAACCCATTCTTCTGAACTCCATGGGGTATAAATCCAGAGTCCTCAAATGTTCTTCATATGTTAAGCTTTTCATTCCTGGAACCATTCTCAGGAATCTCCTTTGAACACCCTTAAGGGCTAGGACATCCTTCCTGAGATATGGGGCCCAAAATTGTACATAATACTCCAAATATGGTCTGACCAGTGCCTTATACAGCCTCAGAAGTACATTAGTGTTTTTATATTCAAGTCTTATCAAAATAAATACCATATTGCATTTGCCTTCCAAACTACTGACTCAACCTGCAAGCTTACCTTGAGAGAATCCTGGTCTAGGACTTCCAAGTCTCTTTGCACTTGAGACTTGTGAATTTCCTCCCCATTTTGAAAACAGTCCACGTCTCTATTCTTCCTACCAAAGCGCATAGCCTTTTCCATGTTGTATTCCATCTGCCACCTCCTTGCCCGCTCTCCGAACCTCTCCAAATCCTCCTGCAGCCTCCCAACCTCCTCACTGCTATCTGTCCCCCTACTAATCTTTTTATCATCTGCAAACTTAGCCAGAATGTCCTCAGTTCCTTCATCTAGATCATTTATGTATGAAGTGTCCCAACACGGAGCCTTGCAGAACACCACTCATCACCTGATGCCATCCTGAGAGGGACCCTTTTAGAACACAATACAGTGAACAGATCCTTCGACCCTCGATGTTGCACCGGCCTGTGTACTAATCTAAGCCCATCCCCCAACACTATTCTAAATCTCCCTAATATCCCCACTCTCTGCCAGACAGCCAGGCTCCTATCCATGCTACCACCTTGCCTCTGACACTACAGCCCCTTCTCTTACTCAGGAGATTCCTATGAGGCCCCTTGTCAAAAGCCTTCTTGAAGTCCAGGTAGAAGACATTGATCTTCTTGGTCTAACCTGCTCTTACTTCCTCAAAGAATTCCAGCAGGTTTGACCTTCCCTTGATGAAACCATGCTGACTTTGTCCTATAAGGAGAAAGTGAGGACTGCACATGCTGGATATCAGAGCTGAAAAATGTGTTGCTGGAAAAGCGCAGCAGGTCAGGCAGCATCAAAGGAGCAGAAGAATTGATGTTTCGGTCATAAGCCCTTCTTCAGGAATGAGGAGGGTGTGCCAAGCAGGCTAAAAGGTAGGGACTTAGGGGAGGGGGCGTTGGGAATGCGATAGGTGGAAGGAGGTTAAGGTGAGGGAGATAAGCCAGAGGGGTTGGGGGCAGAGAGGTTGGGAAGAGGATTGCAGGTCAAGAAGGCGGTGCTGAGTCCGATGGTTGGGACT
>NC_057733.1:4345598-4373221 GCF_004010195.1 Chiloscyllium plagiosum
TAATTCTAATACCTGGCCTGGTTCGTTACCCAGAACCAAATCCAGTATGGCCTCACCTCTTGTTGGCCTGTCTACATATTGTGTCAGGAAACTCTCCTGCACACATTGAACAAACACTGACCCATCTAACGAACTTGAGCTATAGCTTTCCCAATCAATATCAGGAAAGTTAAAGTCCCCCATAAAAACCATCCTATTTCTTTCACTCTTCTCTTGAATCATCCTCGCAATCGTTTCTTCTACGTTTCTAGGACTATTAGGAGGCCTGTAAAATACTCCTAACAGGGTGACCTCACCTTTCCTATTCCTAACCTCAGCCCAAACTACCTCAGATGGCAAGTCCTCATCCATCGTCCTTTCCACCGCTGTAATACTATCTTTGACAAGCAATGCCACACCTCCCCCTCTTTTACCCCCCCCTCTGACCCCACTACCACATTTAAATCCTGGAACCTGCAACAGCCACTCCTGTCCCTGTTCTACCCATGTCTCCGTAATAGCCACAACATCGAAGTCCCAGGTACCAACCCACGCTGCAAGTTCACCTACCTTATTTCGTATACTTCTTGCATTGAAGTATACACACTTCAAAGCACTTTCCTGTTTACATGCACCCTCTTTTGAAATTGATGCCATGTTCCTAACCTCCCTACACTCCAGGTCCTGCACCCTAAAGCTACAGTCTGGGTTCCCATGCCCCTGCAGAGTTAGTTTAAACCCCCCCCAAGAGCACTAGCAAACCACCCACCAAGGATACTGGTGCCCCTCAGGTTCAGGTGCAGACCATCCTGTTTATAGGGGTCCCACCTTCCCCAGAAAGAACCTGTTATCCAAATACCGGAATCCCTCCCTCCTGCACCATTCCTGTAGCCACGAATTTAACAGTTCTCTCTCCCTATTCCTCAACTCTCTATCACGTGGCACGGGTAACAAACCAGAGACAACAACTCTGTTCGTTCTAACTTTGAGCTTCCAACCTAGCTCCCTGAAAGCCTGCCTAACATCCTCAGCCCTCCTCCTACCTATGTCGTTGGGGCCAATGGGGGCCACGACTTCGGGCTGCTCCCCCTCCCCCTCAAGGGCCCGGGAAACACGATCAGAGACATCACGTACCCTTGCACCTGGGAGGCAACATACCAAACGTGAGTCTCTCTCGTTCCCACAAAACCGCCTATCTGTGCCCCGAACTAGCGAGTCCCCAATTACTATTGCTCTGCTATTCTCCACCCTTCCCTTCTGAGTAATGGGGACAGGCTCCGTGCCAGAGGCCTGAGCCCCGTTACTTACCCCTGGTAAGCCGTCCCCCCCACAAGTATCCAAAATGGTATACTTGTTCTTGAGGGGAATGTCCGCAGGGGGTCCCTGCACTGGCTGCTTCCTCCCAGTCCCCCTCACTGTCACCCATCTACCTGCCATCTTTGGAGTTACTACTTCCCTAAAGCTCCCATCTATGACCCCCTCTGCCTCCCGAATGATCCTAAGTTCATCCAACTCCAGCTCCAGTTCCCTAACACGGTCTTGGAGGAGCTGGAGATGGGTGCAAGTGGGAGGGGGAGTTAAAGCGTTCAGCCACGGGGCAGTTAGGTTGGTTGGTGCGGGTGTCCCAGAGGTGTTCTCTGAAATGTTCCGCAAATAGGTGGCCTGTCTCCCCAATGTATAGGAGGCCACATCGGGTGCAGCGGATGCAGTAAATGATGTGTGTGAAAGTGCAGGTGAATTTGTGATGGATATGGAAGGATCTCTTGAGGCCTTGGAGGGAAGTGAGGGGGGAGGTGTGGGTGCAAGTTTTGCATTTCTTGCGGTTGCAGGGGAAGGTGCCAGGAGTGGAGGTTGGGTTGGTGGGGGGTGTGGACCTGACGAGGGAGTCGCGGAGGGTCTTTCCAGAACACTGATAGAGGAGGGGAGGGAAATATATCCTTGGGGGTGGGGTCTGTTTGGATGTGACGGAAATGATGAAGAATGATACTATGTATCTGGAGGTTGGTGGGATGGTAGGTAAGGACCAGTGGGGTTCTGCCCTGGTGGCGATTAGAGGGGCGGGGTTCAAGGACGGAGGAGCGGGAAGTGGAGGAGATGCGGTGGATAGCATCGTCAACTACATCGGAGGGGAAATTGTGGTCTTTGAAGAAGACTTTGCCCTTTTGTACCCTACATTTCCAAGTATTCAGAAATTTCATCCTTCACAATGGATTCCAGGATCTTATCCACAAGAAGTTAGGTTAATCCGTCTGTAATTTTCCCTCTTTTGCCTTACACCCTTTTTAAATAGTGGCGTCACATTAGCAATTTTCCAGTCCTCTGGGACCCTCTCCAAAGATCACCACCAATGCATCCACTATTTCTTCAGCTATCTCCCTTGGAACTCTGGGGTGCAGTCCATCTGGTCCAGGTAATTTATCCACCTTCAGGCCATTAAGTTTTTCTAGCACCTTCTCATTGGTGATGACCACTGTACTCAGCTGTGCTCCCTTATTCACTTGAATTTACGGGATATTACTCATGTCTGCCAACAAAGACTGACGTGAAGTAATTATTCCCCATTACTATTATTAGTGCCCCAATGTCCGTTTTTACCTTTCACTCTTTATGTATGCAAAGAAACTCTTACAATCGTCCTTTATATTACTACTTTATATTATTCCTTTTATTATCATTTTAGTCCCTCTTTGCTGGATTCTAAACTGATGTTCTATTAGACAACCCTGGAAATTATAGACCAGTAAACCTTACTTCAGCTGTAGGTAAAGTTTTGGAAAGTGTTATAAGAGATAGGATTTATAATAATAACCTAGAGGAATAAATTGATTAGGGATAGCGAACACTGCTTGGTAAAGGATAGGCCGTGCCTCACAAACCTTATTGAGTTCTTTGAGGTGACCAAACAGTGGATGAGGTTAAAGCGGTTGATGTGGTATATATGGATTTCAGTAAGGCATTTGATAAGGTTCCCCATGGTAGGCTATTGCATAAAATACAGAGACACGGGATTGACGGTGATTTAGCGGTTTAATTCAGAAACAGGCTAGCTGAATGAAGACAGATGGGAAATATTCATCCTGGAGTTCAGTTACTAGGGGGGTACTGCAAAGATCTGTTTTGGGTCCACTGCTGTCTGTCATTTATATAAATGACCTGGATGATGGCATAGAAGGATGGGTTAGTAAATGACACGAAGCTCGATACAGTTGTGAATAGTGATGAAATATATTGTAACTTACAGAAATACATAGATAAGCTGCACAGCTGGCAAATGGAGTTTAATATGGAAACGTTTGAGGTGATTCACTTTGGAAGGAGTAACAGGAATGCAGAGTACTGGGCTACCAGATTCCTGGTAGTATAGATGAGTGGAGATCTCTTGTCTTGGTACATAGATCCTTGAAAGTTGCCACCCAGATTGATAGTTTGTACAGCATACGGCATGTTGGCGTTTATTGATAGAGGGATTGCATTTCAGAACCATGAGCTCATGCTGCAGCTGTACAAAACTCTGGTGTGGCCACACTTGGGAGTATTGCATATAGTTCCAGTCACCGCATTATAGGAAAGATGTGGTAGCTTTGGAAAGGATTCAGAGGTTTACTAAGATGTTGCTTGGTATGGAGTGAAGGTCTTACGAGGAAAGGATGAGGGACTGGAGGCTGTTTTTGTTAGAGAGAAGTTTGAGCAGCAACTTAATTGAGATATAAGATAATCAGAGGGTTAGAAAGGTTGGACAGTGAGAGCCTTTTTCCTCAGGTGGCGATGGCTAGAGGGGTGATAGATATAGGTCAGCTGTCAGATGTAGTTTCTTTACTCAGTCGTAGGGGCGTGGAATGCACTGCCTGCAACAGTAGTAGACTCGTCAACTTTCAAGGCATTTACATTGTCATTGGATAGGCATATGGATGAGAATGGAATAGTGTAGGTTAGATGGACTTCAGATTGGTTCCACAGGTTGGAGCAACATCAAGAACTGAAGGGCCTATACTGCGCTATAGTGTTCTATGATCCCTGTCTTCGGGACTAATATTGAATTTTGCCTTTCAACTCTATACAGTTCTCAAATTCCTTGGTTAGCCATGGATGGTTTATCCCTTAGAATTACCTCCTTAGATGTCTGCCATTACTTGCTTACTGTCATGGTTGCTAATCTATCTTCCCAGTTCACTTAAGCTAACTGTTTCCTTATTTCATTGCAATTCCCTTCACAGTTGTTTCCAACCTAAGTTTCACTCAAACTGAATATTAAATTCTATCATGTTATGATCACTACTTCCTCAGGGATCCTTTACTGTAAGGTCATTTATTAAACCTGCCTCATTACTAGATCAACGACTACCTGCTCCCTGGTTGGCTGCATGACATATTGCTCTCAGAAACAATCCTGAATACACTCCGAATTTGCCTGAGCTAACCTTTCCAAATTGAGTAACCCAATAAACAAGATCACCCAAAATTATTGTTGCATTCATTTAACATGCTTCTCTTATTTGTAGCCTTTCCTACAGAGTTGCTACTGTTTGGGAGTCTATACACCACTCCGAGCTATGTCTTTTTCCCTTGCCAGTTTATTCCTCCAGGAGAAAGTGAGGTCTGCAGATGCTGGAGATCAGAGCTGGAAATGATGGCATAGAAGGATGGGTTCTTCTGAAGAAGGGCTTATGCCCGAAACGTCGATTCTCCTGTTCCCTGGATGCTGCCTGACCTGCTGCGCTTTTCCAGCAACACATTTCCAGCAGTTTATTCCTCCACCCAAACATACACGATCATCTGAGCCTAGTGTGTGACTCAACTATCCTCATTCATCTCTTACGTAGAGTGGTACCCCATCACCTTTTTCATTCTCTACTTTACCAAAAGGAGAAAGTAAGGACTGCAGATGCTGGAGATCAGAGTTGAGTGTGCGGTGCTGGAAAAGCACAACAGGTCAGGCAGCATCCGGGGAGCAGGAGAATCCACATTTCGGGCACAAGCCCTTCATCAGGAATATCTTTCCAAAAGGTCAAATGTCCCTGAATGTTAAGTTCCCAGTTTTGATCTTCTTGTAACCAAGTTTTCAAAATGGCTATGAGATCATATTCATTTACCTCAATTTCATCTACCATATTGCAAATGCTTTGTGCATTAAAATACAAAGCTTTTAAAATGTGTTCCATTATTGAATTTCTCTAACTTGTGGCTCCTTGGTGCAATATGACACTCACACATTCTGTCTTCCTTTTACTTTCTAGTAACAATCACCCCATCTCTAACCAGCAATCCCATCTTCTTTAACGTTGATTTTAAAATTTTCCATGCAACTGAATCCCCACCACCCCTCCAATCCCAACAATTAGTTTCAAGCCCTATTTGCAATTCATCAGGACTCTGGTCCCAGCCTGATTTAAGTGGACCCATCCCATCAGACCAGCTCCATCCTTCCCTAGTAAGAGTGCCAATGCTGCATGAATTCAAATGCCTTTCTCCCTCACATTGGCACAGGGTCAACAAGATTAAAGAGGACAATGAGGCTGGACCTCAGGTTGTAATCCAAGAGACTACAATTTTGGTTTTACTTTAAGTTTAGCCCGTTTATAATTACGGAATCTTTTCTACCTATATCATTATATCTATATGGAGCACACCAACTGAATCTTTCCCTTCCCATTCCAAGTTTCTCCACAACTCAGATGTAGTAGATTGAACCCGGGCACAAGGCAGGCAGAACAACCTATGGACTGTTGATGTTAGCCAGAGAGAGAACTGTGTCTACTCCTCTAACCATAATATCGCCACTTATAACTATATTTTTCCTGTCTCTCTCCAACCGGGGTGGCAATTATGGACTCAAAAGATCCCTCTGCACATCCACAATACCAAGAATCTTTCCACTGACCCAGTATTCTGCCTTCCTGTTACTTTTCCCAAAGTGAATCACCTCACATTTATCTGCATTGATTTCCTTTACCACCTCTCAGCCCAATTCTGCAGTTTATCCAAGACCCCCTGCAACATTCTTTCCACACTGTCCACTACTCCACCAACTTAAGTGTCATCTACAAACTTACTAACCCTAACCCATCCTATTCCTGCATCCAAATCATTTATAAAAAAGACAAAACAGCAGTAGTCCCAAAACAGATCCTTGTGGAACACCACAAGTAACTGGACTCCAGGTTGAATATTTTCCATCAACCACCACTCGCTGCCTTCTTACAGAAAACCAGTTTCTAATCCTAACTGCTAAATCACACTCAATCCCATGCCTCTGCATTTTTTTCGACAGCCTACCATGTGGAACCTTATCAAAACCCTTACTGAAGTCCATGTACACCACATCAGCTGCCCTGCCCACACCCACATGCTTGGTCACCCACTCAAAAAACTCAATGAGGTTTGTGAGACATGACCTGTCCTTGACGAAATGACGTTGATTATCTGCAATCAAATTGTTGCTTGCTAGGTGATTATAAATCCTACCTCTCATAAACCTTTCCAACAACAGGGGCAGCACAGTGGCTCAGTGGTTAGCACTGCTCCCTGACAGCACCAGGGATCCAAGTTCGATTCCAGCCTTGGGTTGGCATCTGTGTGGAGTTTGCATACTCTCCCAGTGTCTGCGTGGGTTTCCTCCCATAGTCCAAAGATGTGCAGGTCAGGGGAATTGGCCATGCTAAACTGCCCATAGTATTAGGTGCATTAGTCAGAGGGAAATGGGTCTGGGTGGGTTACTCTTCGGAGGGTCGGTGTGGACTTGTTGGGCCGAAGGGCCTGTTTCCACACTGTAGGGAATCTAATCTCATCTAACAGATGTTAAGGCTCACTGGTCTAATAGTTACCTGGGTCATCTCTACTGCCCTTCTTGAACAAGGGCACATTTACAATCCTCCAGTACTCTGGTACCAAACCTGTAGACAATGACGACTCAAAGATCAAAGCCAAAGGTCTCAACACCTCCTCCCAGCTTCCCAGAGTCTCCTCAGATAAATCCCACCTGACCCAGGGGTCTTGTCTACTTTCACTTCTTCCAGAATTGATAACACCCCTTTCTTATTAACCTCAATCCTCTCTAGTCCAATATCTCGCATCTCATTCTTCTCCTCTACAAAATTCTCATTTTCCTGAGTGAAAACCAATGAAAAATATTTGTTTAGCACATCTCCGATCTCCACAGGGTCCACACACAACTTCCCATTTCCGTCTTTGACTGACCCTATTCCTACCCTAGTCATCCTTTTATTCCTCACATACCTATACAAAGCTTTCGGATTCTCCTTTATTCTACCTGCTAAAGACTGCTCTTGTCCTCTCTCTGCTCTTAACTTTCTCTTTAAATCCTTCCTAGCTGATCTGTAACTCTCCATCGCCTCATCTGAACCATCTTGCCTCATTAACACACAAGCCTCCTTCTTCCGCTAAACAAGAGATGCAATTTTTGTACTAACATAGAAAAAATACAGCGCAGTACAGGCCCTTTGACCCTCGATGTTGCGCCGATCCAAGCCCACCTAACCTACACTAGCCCACTATCCTCCATATGCCTATCCAATGCCTGCTTAAATGCCCATAAAGAGGGAGAGTCCACCACTGCTACTGGCAAGGCATTCAATGAACTCACGACTCGCTGAGTAAAGAATCTACCCCTAACATCTGTCCTATACCTACCCCCCCCCCTTAATTTAAAGCTATGCCCCCTCATAATAGCTGACTCCATACGTGGAAAAAGGTTCTCACGGTCAATCCTATCTAAACCCCTAATCATCTTGTACACCTCTATCAAGTCACCCCTAAACCTTCTTTTCTCCGTGGTAGTAAACTATGGTTCCCTTATCAATTCCTCCCTGTCTGACAGGGACAGGGACAAGGACACCCAGTATACGTTCCTTAAACCAGCTCCACATTTCCAATGTCTGCATCCCCTGCATTTTGCTACACCATTCTACGCCTCCCAAGTCTTGCCTAATCGCATTGTAATTACCCATGCCCCATCAATAACTCTTGCCCTGTGGCATATACCTATCCCTTTCCATTGCTAAACGGAATCGAGTTATGGTCACTCTGTCCAAAGTGCTCACCTACCACTGAATCAAACACCTGGCCTGGTTCTTTACCAAGCACCAGATCCAGTGTGGCCTCCCCACTTGTCAGCATTTTGACATACTGTGCCAAGAACTGATCCATCCAACATACTAGAGTTATAGCACTTCCCCAGTTAATGCTGGGGAAGTTAAGGTTCCCCATAATGGCCACCCTGTTTCTTTCCTACACAGAATAGTTTTGTTGATCCTCTCCTTCATATCCCTGGAACCTCTGTAGAGGCCTACAAAAATCTCCCAGCAGTGTGATCTCTCCTCTCCTGTTTCTAACCGCAGCCCATACCACCTCAGTAGACCAGTCCTCGTCAAGTTCTTTCAGCCACCATTATATTGTCCTTGACTAACAAGGCCACACTACCTCCTTTTTTACCGCCTTCTCTGTTCTTAGTGAAAGATCTAAACCCTGGAATCTGCAACATCCATTTGTGACCCTGCTCTATCCATGTCTCCAAAATGGCCACAACATTGAAGTCCCAGACACCTATCCATGCTGCAAGCTCACCTACCTTATTTCGGATACTTGATGTAGACACACTTCAAACCAGCTTGCTGTCTGCCAGCACATTCCTGTGACCATGAAATCCTGTCCATGCCCTTCCTACTCACATCTCCTATGCACTAGAACTACACCACAGGGTCCCACCCCCCTGCTGAACTAGTTTAAACCCACCTGAATACAACGTGCCGTTTTGGTCTCTTTATTTAAAAAACTGGCAATAAATGCTGGCCCAGCTAGCATTGCCCATAACCCACAAGTAAATAAAGGACATAAATGCATCAGAGGCTGTACAGAGGTGGTTTACTCAAATGATACCCAGAATGAGCAGGTTGTATTGGGGTAGTTTGGACTGAATGGGATTGATTTCACTGAAGTTTACCGAAGAAAAACAGGTAACTCAATTCAAGTACGTAGGATCCTGAATAGTCTTGAAAAGGTGCACATAGAAACGTTTCCACTTGCAGGGGATAAAGGAGGCAGTGTTTTAAAATTAAAGATTGCTCTTTTAGTTATATAATTGAGAATTTTATTCATTCATGGGAATGTATGCACCACTGGCTTGGCAAGCAGTTATTGCCCATCTCCAAGAGTTAACCATATTGCTGGGTCCGGATGCATTTAATCCGGACCAAGTAAGGAGAACAATTTCCTTCCGTAAGCAACTTTACATGGTGACTTTTTCTTACAATCAAATATGGCTGTATGGTCATCATAACCATTAATTCCCAATTTTGATTGAATTCCAATTTCACCATTTGCCGTGGCAGGATCGCATCTGCATCCTCAGGGTATTACTTGTGTCTCTGGATTGATAGTCTAGCAAAAATATTAGTAAGCCATCACTAGCCCTCAAGGAGGCAGAGTCAGTGAACAGCTCTAAAGTTTAAGCAGACATGAAAGGTTATTATGGGTAGATAGGGATGAGTAACTTGAAACAAACATCAGCATTCATTTTATACAGTGCAGGCTTGGAGAGTCTGAACATCTTACCTTGTATACTGGAATTTCTTAGCTGCAGGCAAGAAAGTGAAGTTAAGGTTGTAATCAATCAGTCATGATCTTACTGAATGGCAGAGAAGCCACACTGGGACTAATGGCAAACTCCTGGCCCTATTTCTTGTCAGTATTGTCCTCCACTCCCAGGTCACACAGCAAATATCACAGTCAGCAGGCTAAATAACCAATTAAAATTTCCCTTCAGATTACAAACTAAGTTGCATACCAGTGCTGCCACAATGATGCCCAGTTGTCAGTTTTTTTTTTAAAAGAGCAAAAGTATGTAAATATTTTATTTTAAATGACACAATTAAGAAACATATACAATCTGCCTACATCATTCTCAGACCATTACTTAGCTCTATCATGCAAAACGTCTTGCGGATTACAGATGGATACCGTGCAATTTTACTGAAGAAGAGGAATCAAAATTGCATCGTGATCCACCCGACAACAGCAAGACGAAAGGAGAAAAGAATAACGGATTTGACATAATTATTCCACATGTCGTCAAGTCTTTTCTTCCTCCACAGGCCGGGACAAGTGCAATACTGTTAACACAAGACCCAGTAATGCAACTAATCCCCACCCATGCAGAAACCAGCCTGCATTGCTCAAATTTATTGGAAGTACTACTCGTTGTCTATTTTACACATGCAGCTCTTCAGAAACCCACTGCTACTGTCAGTTTTGCATGGATTTGCACAGCATCAGGTACGTACTAGCTGAATGCAAACCTGCAAAACTAACTGTAAACAGTAACCCACGAAGACTTCCATCTTTCCACCACTTTGAGGTCTTTCACTGTAATTTGTCTAGCATGACTGCAAGTGCTCATGTTACAGTAGATTTTATACACTACTACCTGCACTATGAGCACTTTGGTATTGCATGGACAGCTAAATATATCTTGCAGATATTCAGAAAACACTAATGAAAAAGAGTGCATCTGAAGATTGCTCATTAAGGAGATAAAGCAACAGCAGCCAAGGCAAATGTCAAGCAGCAGTACAGTTCCCTACTAGTTTTGCATAGATTTGCACAGGTCATGTCTTCCTGTAATACAAAACTGCAAAACTGGCAGAAAGTTGCAGAACTATCATTGATGCAAAAGCAATTAAAGCACATTTGAGACACTTTGTACATTCTCTTGCAGAATATACAAGTCACCTTCAAATCAAAGGGTGCATCTTTGATTTAATGTTTCTGAAGCAAAGATTTAATTAGACTGGTAAGATCAGTGTTCTGCCCTTGAATTGTCCTAATTACTTTCAACGCATTTGAATACAAGACAGCATTACATGCAGTAACCTTTTAACATGACACTTACTTTTTGGAATTTCCAATTTTCTGTACCACATGTCATTCAGGACCTGAACACATTATTGTAAGAATTCATGATATCCCTGCCAACACATGGCACAGAATGGAGTCAGCAGCCTTGCAAGACAGATAATGGCCGGAAAGACAAAGCCACACTTTCCCACCACAACTCAAATTGATATGTCTTGTGGGACAATGGATTAACTCAAAGTAGGGATCCCACAATATTCACAGAGTTTTAACTATACAGTTTAGTGCTACAGTACCTTTACAGTAAAAGCAATTTAGAGACTACAATAATGAAATACTGTAATAGCACATTCTCATGCTCAATAAACTGCAGAAAAATACCAAAGCATTTTGGTCTTTCAAATCTAATCATTTCACTTCAAACCAAAGTGTCAAGTAACTTACAGAATAAGACATAAGCAAAATAAAAATCACAAACAACGTGCGTGCTACTTTGTCAACTGAAATTTAGTTTATACCCTTTAACATGTCAAGTGTGATTACCAGGCTGACCGTGTAGCATCCTGTGCCAGAAGGAGCACTTAGGGCAGTAGATTCTAAGCTATATCACTAACTGCACTAGATGCACCTTAACACAAGGGGTACGTTAGCAAACTGCATGCACAGGCTTGCAAAGCAATTAACACAGCAGTGCAGTGTTAGGATGGGGTTGAGGCCTGGGATGATTGCAGTTAAACATATCTGCCAAGGTAATGCAATAAGTGCTTACACTGCAGTAGATGCACCCTGCTACCTGCACTGTAAGCACTTTTGCACAACTTGACCCAATCCAGTGCAGGGTTGCTTTCTTCACATTTAACACCCATTCAACAAATCTTCAAAGCGATGCTCCCTTTCTATGTTCATGCCTGCTGGGATAAATAAAAAAAAAATCACCAACTAGTGATTAAATAAATTGATACAATGGCTTTAATAGATGAATTGCATTCATCACAATAATCCAAAATTCAAAACAAGGCCACTAGAAATGTCTTGCAATTAAATTTTAAAGATCAAATCTTATCCGAACAAACGAATCCCAACTGAGGAGCAAACTACTGCAAATGCTGGAACCTGTACCGAAAACAACAAACACTGGAGTTAGCAGTCGGTCAGGCAGCATCCATAGTGAGACAGCAAGCTAACGTTTTGAGTCGAGCCAACTGTTCATCAGACTCTGCATAAGTCATCTGGACTCCAAAATACTAGCTTGCTGTCTCTCCATGAACAATCTCAATGAATACAGATGATTGACATCCAGAGATTGAGGTCAGGACTGTATAGCCTCACAAACACATGTATTCAATTATGTCTCTGACTGCATTTTACATCTGAAACAGTTAAAACCTGACAACTGGTACGAGACAGTGTTCAGAGGCTGTAATATATATGGTCACTGGGCTCATAATCTCGAGACTCAGATTAATATTCAAAAGAACAGGAGTTCAAATTCATTTAGGGTAGTTTGAGAATTTGAAGTTTTTTTTACAACTGGAAACAAAGAGCCAATCTCAGTAAAAGCAACAATGAATGCCCCCAAGGAAAGCAATGTGAAGCCTTTATGTGGCCTGATGTATGATTCCAGTTCTACTGTTACTACTGACTGCAGATTAACAGGGCAATTACAGATGACAGTATCTCTTAGGAATTGCATAAAGAGCCCTATCCCAGAGTCTTAAAGATCTTTTTTGGTTTTAGCTTGGAGAAACCTGCTCCAATTACCTGGGACTGATCATATTAACTAACTAGCAATGTTATTTCATTAGGAGGTTTGCTTTCATTTATTTTAAAGCAAATATTCCCCACGGAATCACAGAATGGTTTCAACACTGGAGGCTTTTGGATGAAACCATTCTTTCACAACAGGGAATGGAACTCTGCATAAGCACCTGGTGGTAGTCAGTCACTGCTTCCCCTTAGACATGCCTGCATTTCTGCTTCCCCCTCCTACTGCCCCCCCTTTCAGGTAAGGATCCAATTTCCTTTTGAAAGCCTCCACTGAACCTAATTCCAACTTACACTCGAGCAGCACATGTCAGATCCCAAGCATTCACTACGCTGACATGGTGTTCACATTGGCAATAATGAAAACAATTTCATTAAACAAATGCCCCCAAGCTTTTAATGTTTCAATGAGAACTGTTTCTCCTTGAGAACCATACAGACACCTCATGCGTTTGATGACCTCAAACAAATCTCATTGCAACCTTCAAGAAGTGTCCCAACTTCACTGATCAACTTTCTTATGAATCTATTTGCAACTCCTCTTAATGCCCATTCGCATCAAGGCAGAATCCTGGGGAAGAAATCCAGCTGATGATCTGGGGAAATCATCCATTTAACCAAAATTCAGTGAGGATTCCACACCTTCCTACTCCATTGGGATAATCTCCTTCTCTTTCCCAGCTCACCAAGTGGGCTCTCCCTTACACTTACACGGCCTGTGCATGGTGAGAGGGAGAGTGAGTGTGCATTCAAGAAAACAGGTGTGTGTAAGAGAGTGAACGAGAAAGGAAGAAAGGAAGAGAATGGCCTCATGCAAGACAGAGACAACCAGAGGGTGCATGCAAGCAAGCGAGAGTATGGGCATGCTCAAGTGAGAGAGAACAGACAAGTGAGCAAGCAAGAGACAGAGCAAGGATATGAAAATCTGAGTGCGAGACAGAACGAGTTCGAGCGATAGAACCTAAAATTTGGTAGGAAAGTACACTGCAATGCAGAAATAAGACATTTCCAAATGGATATGGATAGGTTAAGCAAATGAGACAAAATGCAGCAGATGGAGTTTACCATGGATAAGTCTGACATTATCCATTTTGGTTCAAGAATTAGAAAGGTAACGGATTGTCTAAACGGAAAGAAACTTCAGAGTAATTGGTTGCAGAAGGATCCGAGTATCCTCTGGCAGGAAACACAGAACTGTTTTGCAGGCATAGCAGGAAAGAAAGTAGAATTGCTAAAGGAATAGAGCATAAAAGTAGGCAAGTGTTGCTGCAACTGCACCTGGAGTATTGCGTACAACTTTTGTTCCCTTAATTGAGGAGGGATGTATTTGCATTGGACATATTTCAGAGCAAGTTGATTAGATTGATTCCAGAGCTGAGGGGCTTGTCTTATGAAAACGCATTCAACAGTTTAAGCTTATATTCTCTGGGGTTTAGAAGAACAAGAGCAGTTATAATTGAGGTATACAAGATACAGATCGAAATTGACAAAGTAGACAGATAAAGGATGATTCCTAATGTGTGGCACCTTAGAACGAAAGATTGATTTTTGACTAGAGGGTAGCAGATTTAAAACCGAGGAGTAACTACTTCTCTCAAAAGGGTCATGAATCTGTGAAATTCATGACCCCAGAATATGGTGGATGCTGGGATATTGAGCAGATGGACAGATTTTTAATTATTAATGGGTTTTGGAGATGAGGCAGGAAAGCGGCTTTGAGGCCAAGATGAGATTAGCCATGATCCTATCAAATATTGCAGCAGACTCAAAAGGCTGAACTGTTTGCGCCTAGTTCTTATGTAATTGGGTAATGGCCATAGGGTGCTTTTGTCACTGGAAGCCTGTATCCACTGGGATTTACAGCAATGCTGAAGTCCTTGCTGATTGAGGTATAAACCAGATAGGGTGAATACCCAAGGTCTTTTCTCAAGGGTAGGAGAGTCCAAAACTAGCTGGCATAGGTTTAAGGGTGAGAGGGGAAAGATTTAAAAGGGACATAAAGGACAACATTTTCATGCAGAGGGTGGTACATGTGTGGAAAGAGTTGCCAGAAGTGACAAAGGAGGCTGGTACAATTACAGCATTTAAAAGGCATCTGCTTGGGTACATGAATAGGAAGGGTTTAGGAGGCCATATGTTGGCAAACGGGACTAGATTCATTTACAATATCTGGTCAGCATGATGAGTTGGTCTGAAGAGTCTATTTCCACACTGTACAAATAGAATGGAATCTCTACTGCATGGAAACAGGCGATTTGGCCCAAGTCCACATCAACTCACTGAAGACTCACGGTATATTAGGGAGATGGAGGCAGAAACTCTAAAGTATTAGTCATATTTAGACCTATGCTTGTGATGCCAAGGCATACAAGACAGTGGATGAAAAATAGCATTAATATGGTTAGTTTTTTTAAATAGGAGAAAGTGAGGACTGCAGATGCTGGAGATCAGAGCTGAAAATGTGTTGCTGGAAAAGCGTAGCAGGTCAGGCAGTATCCAAAGAGCAGGAGAATCGACGTTTTGGGCATAAGCCCTTCTTCAGGAATGAGATGGGTGTGCCAAGCAGGCTAAGATAAAAGGTAGGGAGGAGGGACTTGGGGGAGGGGCGTTGGGAATGCGATAGGTGGAAGGTTAAAGGTGAAGGTGATAGGCCAGAGAGGGGGTGGGGACGGAGAGGTAGAGGCAGCCACATGGGGAGACAGGCCACCTACTTGCAGATCGTTTCAGAGAACACCTCTGGGACACCCGCACCAACCACCCTGTGGCTGAACACTAACTCCCCCTCCCACTCCGCCAAGGACATGCAGGTCCTTGGCCGCCTCCATCGCCAGACCATGGCAACACGACACCTGGAGGAAGAGCACCTCATCTTCCGCCTAGGAACCCTCCAACCACAAGGGATGAATGCAGATTTCTCCACCTTCCTCATTTCTCCTCCTCCCACCTTATCTCAGTCCCAACCCTTGGACTCAGCACTGCCTTCTTGACCTGCCATCTTCTCCCTGACCTCTCCGCCCCCACCCCCTCTCCAGCCTATCACTCTCACCTTGACCTCCTTCCACCTATCGCATTCCCAACGTCTCTCCAAGTCCCTCCTCCCTACCTTTTATCTTAGCCCGCATGGCACACCCTCCTCATTCTTGTAGAAGGGTTTATGCCCGAAACGTCGATTCTCCTGCTCCTTGGATGCTGCCTGACCTGCTGCACTTTTCCAGCAACACATTTGTCAGTTTTTAAAAAATAGTCAGAGACTCAATGTGCATTTTTCTGTATTGCCGACCTCTATGTTTTATGGGTGAACTCAGAACGAGAGAGCAGTTTTAAAACTAGCAGTCACCCTAGTAGGACAGAGATTATTAAACTCCCTACAGTATAGAAACAGGCTGTGGCCCAACAAATCCACACCACCCCTCAAAAAGGAACCCATCCCCCTACCTTACATTTACCCCTGAATAATACACCTAACACTATGAGAAATTTAGCGCGGCCAATTCACCTAACTGCACACGTTTTGGATTGTGGGAGGAAACCAGAGCACCCAGACGAAATCCACACTGAATGTGCAAACTCCACAAAGACAGGAATTGAATCTGGGTCCTTGGCAGTGTAAGGCAGCAGTGCTAACCACTGAACCACCATGCCATCCTGAGAAATTTTATCTGATAGGTAAGCAATTCTGGAACACTGCGTCAAATGCTGGAGGAGAGCTGGTCATTGAGTAGTTAAGATTGGGTAGATGAATTCTTGTTAGATAGACAGAAAGATTATTGGCACAGAGAAGAACATGAAATTTGAAACAAACTGATCAACTGTGATATTACTGAATTGCAGAGCAGGTTTGAATGGTCTCCTTGTGCTAATCTGTATTGCCTTGCCTGACCTGTTGCTCCCCTCCCATCATTCATTCCACGCCACCCTCATGCAAATTGATGCTTTTCTTACAAATCCGCGCACTCAGAAACTCTGAATAAGGAAAACGGCGATCCGTTAAACACGGCACGCAGCTGGGGTGCGCGCGCTCCTGCAGGAAGCCTGGCCACGCGCTCCTGACCTGACCTGACGCGCGCTCGCCTGTATCCCAGGGCGCCATCTTTTTTGAAGAAACTTTTAGTTCCCGACAGGCCACGCTGCCTCCGCGCATGCGCATTGCCTTCACCTCGCTGCAGGCCTAGAGCCTCCAGTCGCGCCATGTGCTCACTCCGAGCAAAGCCTACTCCTGACTCCATACCGCCCGCTCACAGCCAGAACAAACCTCTACCCACCACCGACCTTTGCTACCCCCTCCTGCTCTCAGCCTAGCCCTATTCCCCGGTAAAGAAACACTACACAGTCCCATCTCCCCACAAACCCGATGTTCCCCGATGGCAGATACTTGGCGGGAGGGGGAGGGAATGTTCGCCGGGAGGCGCTGTCCCGACCGTGCACTGGCGGCGGCGATCTCGGCACAAACAACAACCGGCCCATGGGGAGGTGGAGTTCGGGTCCCGATCGGGGGTAAACGCGAAGCTGCCGACAATGACTACCTGCATCGACATGGCCCGGGAAGCAGGCCTGGCGAGAACTCACCAAACAACCCCGTTCACCAGGCACCCCTCACACCCGACTGCCGCTAGCCCGGCTTTCCGAAAGTGGCGCGAAGAGTGGCCCATGTGACCAGCCCGACTGACCCCGCCCCCGGATCAACATGGACACGCCCCCTCATCAACATGGACACGCCCCCCTCATCAACATGGACACGCCCCTAAAACATTGCCGTTTCTGAAAAACAGAAACAAAAAGATATATTGCTGGAAAAACTCAGCAAGTCTGGCAGCATCTGGGGACAGAAAGCAGTTGAAACGTTAACTCTGCTTTCTGTCCCCAGATGCTGCCAGTCCTGCTGAGACTTTCCAGTAATTTCTGTCTTTGCTTCTGCTCTTCTAACCTCGGAATCAGAATGTAACTTTGTCCAAAGCTTTATTTTCTGTGAAGGATCCTCACTGCTCAGCTGTTGCCTTTGGTGATACAGCATTTGAAATTGAAAAACTACAAACATTTTCCGGAACAATGCAGCAATAGAGAACCGAACTGCTTCCTCCCCACCCCAAGTGAGAGCTATACTCTGAACAAAGTCAAAAGTCACACAACACCAGATTATAGGAGAAAGTTAAAAATCACACAGCACCAGGTAAAAGTCCCACAGGTTTAATTGAAAGCACTAGCTTTCGGGGATGAAGGAGCAGCGATCTGAATGCTGGTGCTTCCAATTAAACCTGTTGGACTGTAATCTAGTGTTGCGTGATTTTTAACCTTTGAGCCAGTTCTGTATCCAAATGGCTGGTTCTCCCTGTAATCCATGTGATCTAACCTTGCTAACCAGTCTCCCATGGGGAACCTTGTCAAAAGCCATAATGAAGTCCATATAGATCACATCTACTGCTCTGCCCTCATCAATCCTCTTTGTTACTCCTGAAAAAAAAACTCAATCCAGTTTGTGAGACATGATTTCCCATGCATAAAGCCATGTTGACTATCCCTATTCAGTCCTTGCCTTTCCAAATACATGCACATCCTGTCTCTCAGGATTCCCTCCAACAACTTGCCCACCCACTGACGTCAGGGTCACTGGTCTATAGTTCCCTGTTGAAACTTTATTGCTGGAATGATTTCCCATGCATAAAGCCATGTTGACTATCCCTATTCAGTCCTTGCCTTTCCAAATACATGCACATCCTGTCTCTCACTTTCTCCTCTATAGTTCCCTGGCTTGTCGTTACCACCCTTCTTAAACAGTGGCACCACTTTAGCCAATCTCCAGTCTTCCAGCATCTCACCTGTGACTATCGATGATACAAATATCTCAGTAAGGAGCCCACTAATCATTTCCCTAGCTTCCCATAGAGTTCTAGTGTAGACAATAGACAATAGAGAATATGTGCAGGAGTAGGCCATTTTGCCCTTCGAGCCTGCACCACCATTCAATATGATCATGGCTGATCATCCTTAATCAGTATCCTGTTCCTGCCTTATCTCCATAACCCTTGATTCCACTATCCTTGAGAGCTCTATACAACTCTTTCTTAAATGAATCCAGAGACTGGGCCTCCACTGAGCATTCCACACAGCCACTACTCTCTGAGTGAAGAAGTTTCTCCACATCTCTGTCCTAAATGGTCTACCCCATATTTTTAAGCTGTGTCCTCTGGTTCGGCACTCACCCATCAGCGGAAACATGTTTCCTGCCTCCAGAATGTCCAATCCCTTAATAATCTTATATGTCTCAATCAGATCCCCTCTCAATCTTCTAAACTCAAGGGTATACAAGCATAGTCGCTCCAGTCTTTCAGTGTAAGGTAATCCCGCCATTCCAGGAATTGACCTCGTGAACCTACGCTGCACTCCCTCAATAGCCAGAATGTCTTTCCTCAAATTTGGAGACCAGAACTGCACACAGTACTCCAGGTGTGGTCTCACCAGGGCCCTATACAGCTGCAGAAGAACCTCTTTGCTTCTATACTCAATCCCTCTTGTTATGAAGGCCAGCATGCTATTAGCCTTCTTCACTACCTGCTGTACCTGCATGCTTACCTTCATTGACTGGTGTACAAGAACACCCAGATCTCTCTGTACTGCCCCTTTACCTAAATTGATTCCATTGAGGTAGTAATCTGCCTTCCTGTTCTTGCCACCAAAGTGGATAACCGTACATTAATCCACATTAAACTGCATCTGCCATGCATCTGACCACTCACCTAATTTGTCCAGTTCACCCTGTAATCTCCTAACATCCTCATCACATTTCATCCTGCCACCCAGCTTTGTATCATCAGCAAATTTGCTAATGTTATTGCTAATACCATCTTCTATATCATTAACATATATTGTACACCTGGTTAGATCCAGTGGAGTGCCACAAGGATCGGTGCTGGGTCTGCTACTTTTTGTCATTTATATAAATGATTTGGATATGAGCATAAGGGGTGTAGTTAGTAAGTTTGCAGATGACACCAAAATTGGAGGTGTACTGGACAGCGAAGAAGGTTACCTCAGATTACAATGGGATCTTGACCAGATGGGTTGAGAAGTGGCAGGTGAGCTTTAATTTAGATAAATATGAGGTGCTGCATATTGGGAAAGCAATTTTTAGCAGTATTATACACTTAGTGGTAAGGTCCTAGGGAGTGTTGCTGAACAAAGAGACCTTGGAATGCAGGTTCATAACTCCCTGAAAGTGGAGTCGCTGGTAGATAGGATAGTGAAGAAGGCATTTGGTATGTTTTCCTTTGTTGGTCAGAGTATTGAGTACAGGAGTTGGGAGCTCATGTTGCGACTGTACAGGACATTGGTTAGGCCACTTTTGGAATATTGCGTTCAATTCTGGTCTCCTTCCTATCGGGAAGATGTTGTGAAATGTGAAAGGGTTCAGAAAACATTTACAAGGATGTTGCCAGGGTTGGAGAATTTGAGCTATAGGGAGAGGTTGAATAGGTTGGGTCTGTTTTCCCTGGAACATCGAAGGCTTATAGAGGTTTATAAAATCATGAGGGGCATGGATTGGATAAATTGACAAGGTCTTTTCCCTGGGGCGGGGGAGTCCAGAACTAAGGGGCAAAGGGCAACTTTTCCATGCATGTGTATGGAATAAGCTACCAGAGGAAGTGGTGGAGGCTGGTCCGATTGCGTTATTTAAAAGGCATCTGGATGGGTATATGAATAGGAAGGGTTTGGAGGGATATGGGCTGGGTGCTGGCAGGTCGGGATAGATTAGGTTGGATATCTGGTCGGGATGGACGAGTTGGACTGAAGGGTCTGTTTCTGTGCTGTACATCTCTATGACTCTATAAGAGCTTATGCTTTCAGCTTCAACTCTCCTGCTCCCGGGATGGTGCCTTTCCAATACCATACTTTTTAACACCAGATTATAGTCCTGGAGATAGTAAAGACTGCAGATGCTGGAAGTCAGAGTCAATAAAATGTGGAGCTGGAAAGGCACAGTAGATCAGACAGCATTGAAGGAGCAGGCATGTTGACATTTCGGGTCAGGACCCTTCACCAGGACTGGGGATTGGGAACAAAACCCCACTGCCAACCTCACCCATGTTCAACCCTCCCTCTCCTCCCAACCTCCTTGAACTGGCCCATACTGTCCATCTTCCTTCTCACCTATCCACTCCACCCTTCCCACTGACCAATTACAATGACTCCCTACTGCATCCGCCTATTACCATTCCACCTACTTTCCCCCACTCCCAAGTTGTGATGAAGGATTCTGACCTGAAAGTCGACTTTCTAGCACCACAATTTTCGACTCTGATCCCCAGCATCTGCAGTCCTCACTTTCTTGTAGATAGGTTCTTGAGTATCAACGAGTTGAAGGGTTATGGGGAGAAAGCAGAGAATGGGGTTGAGAAACTTATCTCCTATGCTATCTAACCTGCTGTGCTTTTTCAGTTCCACCTTTCATCGACCTGGTTATAATCCTACAAGTTTATCTGAAATTATAAGCTTTCGAAGCATGGCCCCTTCATCATCTGATTAGGGGGCTATGCTCTGAAAGCTTGTGATTTCAAATAAATCTGTTGGACTATAACCTGATGTCGTGTGAGTTTTGATTTTGTCCACCCCAGTTCATCAGCAGCACTTCCTGAACCCTGAATAAGGAGCAGAGCCATTCATTCCTACAGCACAATTCAGACTGCCCACAGAGGACAAGCATGTTTATTGAATCCAATTTCAGTCACTATTCTACAGAAAATGTTTCTTTCCCAAGTTAAACACATGTAGGAGAATTACGGTACAAGTCCCAAATTGATGCATGTTTCAGCTCCATTAATAGTAAGCATTGTCTTCATACAATCTTCTGAAGGGAAACAAGCCGCAAATGGGCCGCTTATCTCCTGCTATTTCCAGTACTGTCAGCTGCTGTTTAAAAGATGATCTGCATTACCGTAGATAATACTCATTAATACAAATGTTAGAAATATAATAACCATAAGACCGTAAGACATAGGACCATAAGACATAGGAGCAGAAATTAGGCCATTCAGTCCATTGAGTCTACTATGCCATTCAATCATGGCTGATAAGTTTCTCATCCTCATTCTCCGCTTTCTCCCCATAACCCTTGAACCCATTGATACTCAAGACCCCAGCTACGAGAAAGTGAGGACTGCAGATGCTGGAGATCAGAGTCGAAAAGTGTGGCGCTAGAAAAGCACAGCCGGTCAGACAGCATCTGAGGAGCAGAAGAATTGAGTTTATGCCCGAAACGTCAATTCTCCTGCTCCTCAAATGCTGCCAGACCTGCTGTACTTTTCCAGCACCGCACTTTAAGAACCTATCTGTGTCAGTCTTAAATATACTCAATGACCTGGCCTCCACAGCCTTCTGTGGCAATGAATTCCATAGATTCACCACTCTCTGGCTGCAGAAGTTACGCCTTACCTCCAATCTCTAAGGTCATGCCCTTGGGTCCTATTCTCTCCTACCAATGAAAACATCTTCCCAACCTCTACACTGTCCAGGCTATTCAGTATTCTGTCTGTTTCAATTACATCCCCCCCTCATCCTTCTAAACTCCATTGAATCTAAAGCCAGAGTATAAATTAGAGCATTTTAAAAATAGAAATGGCAATATAGAGAATGGCAAGGAATGACATGGCAACAAAATAGGATGTTAATTTGGCTTTTCAGGATCAAATATATGCAAATTTGTAATCTTTATTAGATTAAAAGCATTGGAGCAGCAAAAGGCTATTTCGTCCTTCAACTTTGCTCAATCATCCCATAGGATCATGCATTCCATCACTGGCCATGGAAACTAAGCTTGCTGAAGTCATTATTAATACTGTTAAGGCACGGAGGATAATGCGGCAGGAGAAGGTAAATATGTCCAAAATGTCATTTCTTACACCTATAGTAGATATGCCGGGTTTTCAACTGGGGGTAATGGACCCTGGATTTAAGCTTTGGGCAGCTAGGGGAATCTCCTGTTTGTGTGATTTATTTGAAGGTGAAATAATTATGTTCTTTGACCAAATAATTCGTAAATATGGTCTGGTTAGCAAAGACCTTTTCTGCTTTTTTCAGATCAGGGATTTTATTCAGAAAGGGACCACGCTCTTGAACAACCCCTGTAGACCTACTTTGGAGAAAAGGGTACTTTATGCTTACAGTGTGGAAACAGGCCCTTCGGCCCAACAAGTCCACACCGCCCTGCCGAAGCGCAACCCACCCATACCCCTACATTGACCCCTAACCTAACACTACGGGCAATTTAGCATTGCCAATTCACCTGACCTGCACATCTTTGGACTGTGGGAGGAAACCGGAGCACCCGGAGGAAACCCACACAGACACGGGGAGAACGTGCAAACTCCACACAGTCAGTCGCCTGAGGCGGGAATTGAACCCGGGTCTCTGGCGCTGTGAGGCAGCAGTGCTAACCACTGTGCCACCGTGCCGCCCAAATACTCTCTATTAGTATACTTTATCGCATGCTGGGGAGTGATCCTTCAAAAGACATTGAGCAGCTTTGCTGGGTTTGGGAGAGGGAATTAGGGGTTGAAATTTCTATGGGGGCATGGTGGGACATCTGTGACAATGTGAGGAAGATCTCGATTTGTAATAGCACCTATTCCATACAGCTAAAGATTTTGCATAGGGTCCAGACCGTCTCTCAAAGTTTAAGTGGGAGCATCCCCTTTTGTCTTAAGTGTAAGGAACATGACAGGCACCTGGAAGTACTCAGGGATGCCCTCATAAGAATGGGGTACGATGCTCAACTCATCGACCGCCAGTTCCGACGTGCCACAGCAAGGAACCACAATGACCTCCTCAGGAGACAGACACGTGCTGCAACCGTCAGGGTACCCTTTGTTGTTCAGTACTTCCCAGGAGCTGAAAAACTACACCATGTTCTTCGTGACCTGCAACATATTATCAATGAGAATGAGCACCTCGCCAAGACCTTCCCCACACCTCCACTGTTTGCCTTTAAACAACCACCAAGCCTCAAACAGATCATTGTTCATAGCAAGCAGCCCGGCTCTCAGGACAACTCCATACAACCCTGTCACGGTAGGCGCTGCAAAATGTGTCAGAGTGTGGACATAGATACCACCATTACACGTGGGGACACATCTCCCCATGTACGTGGCAGGTACTCATGTGACTCAGCCAATGTTGTCTACCTTATACATTGCAGGCAAGGATGCCCCGAGGCATGGTCCATTGGGGAAACCGAGCAAAGGTTACGACAACGGATGAATGGGCACCGCACAACAATCAACAGACGGGAGTGTTCCCTCCCAGTTGGGCAACACTTCAGTGGTCCAGGACATTCGATTTCGGACCTATGGGTGATCATCCTCCAAGGTGGACTTCCGGACAGGCAGCAGAGGAAAGTGGCCGAGCAGAGGCTGATAGCTAAGTGCGGTACCCATAGGGAGGGCCTCAACCGGGACCTTGGGTTCATGTCACACTACAGGTGACCACCATTGCACAATACACACACACACATTCCTATACACACGGACACACAAATACACAGACACTCACACACACCCTTACAGACAGACAGACACACACTCCCACACTCACACATGCATCCTGTCAGAGACTTAGACAACTCTACACTCTCTCTCACACTCACAACCCCCCAACCCAGACAGACACACACACATGCACACACAGACACAAAGACCCACATGCATACATATACATATACGTTTGTGGGGTGAATTTGTACTTGCAGAGTTACATTGTACTTTGCTCAAAAACTGCATGAATTCATGTCAAACACTGTTATCTCACTTTTTAGATTAGAATTAATCTAAACATCATGACACAGACAGAGAACACAGGGGGCTATCACCTTCAACATATTGTCTAGCTAGCATCAATTGTTACAGTTAACCTGAGAATGCAACTTTTAAAAAAAGGTTTTGTGAATTTACACATGAAAGAAATGAAACTATCATGGTATTCAAACAGATGAAAGACTCAATAGACAATCAAGGTATTTTTCAATGTATAATTTCAGTTACATCACACTGTAAACTTTTGCTATAAATTCTGTGCCTTACAATTGAGCCCTCCACAACCACCTGATGAAGGAGCGGCGCTCCGAAAGCTAGTTCTTCCAATTAAACCTGTTGGACTATAACCTGGTGTTGTGTGATTTTTAACTTTGCATACCCTAGTCCAACACCAGCATCTCCAAATAAGGATAAACATCAGTACTCTCACTCATTGTTTATGGTCCTGCCACAGGTTCCATACATATTGAGTTCTGTGACAGGGGTTATAGAGAGGGTCAAAGGCCGAGGTTAAGATGGACCCTATCTCTCTCCTCCTGGGCTGACCCAATATACCCTCTTTGGATGCTCATGGGAAAAATAAAGTTTTTAATATCCTCACTTTCTGCGCAAGGAGAAATATTTTAACGCGTTGGGCTTCTGAAATGCCCCTTCCCAGATCTGCTGGGTTGGTTTAGGCTTATTATGGAACATAAACCTTTGAACTTTTTCATGAATATGGTGCACTGGAAAACAGAACATGTTTATTGGATATGGCTGCCCTTTCTGAACTACTTGGATGCAAATTTATTTGCCATTTTAACTAGGGCTTTTGTGTAGCCATAGCGTTCTGACTTAGTGTACTTGATGTCCTTGAAGGAAGAATTCCGAATATTGGATGTGCAATACTTAGTGGTCTCAGAGATCGGGAGCTAATGTTTTGTTGTGCTGAGCTGTTTTGCTTGTTCAAATGTTCATTAACTATCTTCATTGATTTGTCTGTTTTGTCGGTATCATTGTGTTTTGGGTGTATTGCAATGTTTGCTGGTGTTGCAATTTATCTTCCTTTTTTTATGGTTTTGTAAAGAAAGAAAAGTTTGATTAAAATGATAGATATTTAAAGGGATATTTCAGAATAATCAGGATTAGTACATTTAAACTATTCAAACAGAAAAATTTCAACGAGAATACCTGTCAACCATAGTTAAGAAAGCAGCAAACTTTAGGAAAAGGCATGTGATTGTGTAAAGATAATAAGTAGGTTAAAAAACAGGGCACATTTCAAAGAACGGCAGGGAATGACTAAGAGGTTAATCAGAACATACAGATTAGAATATGTGAAGGTACGAGCTAGAAATGCAAAAAAAAGAGCAGAGGTCCTATGGGTAGCAGAAAAGGAAAACAATAAATGAAATGAGTGTTGGTCCTCTCGATGGTGAGAACGGAGAATAGACAATAACACAGCTCCATAATGTAACATAATTATAGAGTAAAAACAGTAATAATAATACATAAGAAAGAAATAGCAACTGTCTTCACAATAAGGGATGTAAAATTTCTGAGTAATACTTGTAAATTAGAAGACTAAAGAAAGAGAAAAACCTGAACATTATCATTAATGGTGAAGTGGTCATGCTGCAACTCTATAAAACATTGTGGATCAGTGGTGCTGGAAGAGCACAGCAATTCAGGCAGCATCCGAGGACAGGCAAAATCGCCTGTCCTCGGATGCTGCCTGAATTGCTGTGCTCTTCCAGCACCACTGATCCAGAATCTGGTTTCCAGCATCTGCAGTCATTGTTTTTACCTCTATAAAACATTGGTCAGGCCACAGCTAGAATATAGTGTGTGGTTCTGGAATGCACATGATAAGAGCGATGTGGTAGCACTGGAGACGGTGCAGAGGAGATTTACCAGCTTGTTGTCTGAGCTGGAGAGTGTTAACTATGAAGAGAGATAGGTAGACTGGAGTTGTTTTCCTGGAGACTGAAGGGGAACATGACTGAGATGTATTAAACTATGAGGGGCACAGATTGGGTAGACAGGAAGGAATTGAGTTTTGGAGAGGGATTGAGTTTCGGAACCATGAGATCATGATGCAGCTGTATAAAACTCTGGTGCAGCCACATTTGGAATACTGCATACAGTTCTGGTTACTGCATTGTAGGAAGGATGTGGAAGCTTTGGAAAGGTTTCAGAGGAGATTTACTAGGATGTTGCCTGGTATGGAAGGAAGGTCTTATGAGGAAAGGCTGAGGGACTTGAGGCTGTTTAAGTTAGAGAGCAGAAGGTTGAGAGGTGACTTAATTGAGACATATAAGATAATCGGAGAGTTGGGTGGGACAGTGAGAGCCTTTTTCCTTGCATGGCAATGGCTAGCATGAGGGGACATAGCTTTAAATTGAGAGGTGATAGATATAGGACAGATGTCAGAGGTAGTTTCTTTACTCAAAGAGTAGTGGGGCATGGAATACACTGCCTGCAACAGTTGTAGACTCACCAACTTTAAGGGCATTTAAATAGTCATTGGATAGGTATATGGATGAGAATGGAAAATTTAGGTTAGATGGGCTTCAGATTGGTTCCACAGATCGGCACAAAATTGAGGGCTGAAGGGCCTGTACTGCGCTGTAATGTTCTATGTTCTAACCTTTCTTCTTGGTCAAGGGATCATTAATCAGGGGGCATAGACCTAAAGTAAGGGGCAAGAGACCTAGAGGGATGTTAGGAAAAACCTTTTCACCCAGTGGGTGATAGGAATCTGGAACTCACTGCCTCGAAGGGTGGTGTAGGTGGAAACCCTCATGACATTGAAGAAGTATTTTATGTGAACTTGCAATGCCAAGGCATGCGTGACTATGCTGTAACTGCTAGAAATTGGGATTGGAATAGTTGAGTGCTTTTTTTTGACCAGCACAAACTTGATGGGCTGAAGAGGCTTTTCCTATGTTGTCAATCTATTACCATATAACATTATGGTCATGAATATGGATTGCTAAGTCTATGGGTCCTAACAAACTTCATCCTTGGATCATACAGAAGGTAACTAATAATGTAGCAATGCAAAAGTGGAGAATGTGAGGAGTACAGATGCTGGAGATTAGAGTCAAGAGTGTGGTGCTGGAAAAGCACAGCAGGTCGGGCAGCATCCGAGGGGCAGGAGAATCGAGGTTATGGGCATAAGCCCTTCATCAGGAATGAGACTTGTGGGCTGGGAGGCTAAGACATAAATGAGAG
>NC_057733.1:4373289-4380810 GCF_004010195.1 Chiloscyllium plagiosum
GGGAGGGAAGGTAACTGAGAAAGTGATAGGTAGATGAAGATGAGGGAGAAGATGATTGGTCAGAGAGGAAGGTGGAGTGGACAGATGGGAAAGGTGATGGACAGGTCAGGAGGGCGGTGTCGAGTTGGAGGCTTGTGACTGGGATAATGTGAGGGGAAATGAGGAAACTGTTGAAATCCACAGTGATCCTGTGTGGCTGCAGGGTCCCAAGGTGGACTATGAGGTGTTCTTCCTCCAGGCATCCGGTGGTAAGGGTATGGCGATGGAGGTGGCCCAGGACCTTTATGTCCTGGATGGAGTGGGAGGGGGAGCTGAAGTGTTCAGCCATGGGGCAGTGGGGTTGGTTGGTGCAGGTGTCCCAGAGAAGTTCTCTGAAATGATCTGCAAAGAGGCGTCCTGTCTCCCCAATGTAGAGGAGACCACATTGGGTGCAACGGATACAGTAGATGATATTAGTGGAAGTACAGGTAAATTTCTGTTGGGGCCTTGGCCGGAGGTGAAGGGAGTGGTGTGGGTGCAGGTTTTGCACTTCCTGCTGTGGCTGGGGAAGGTGCCGGGGGTGGGGAGTGGGCTGGTGGGGGGCGTGGACCTGACGAGGATGACGTGGAGGGAAGATCTCTCCGGAACGCTGATAGAGATGGGAAAAGAAATATATCTCTGGTGGTTGGGTCCGTTTGTAGGCGGCGTAAGTGGCGGAGGATTATGCAATTTATGCAGAGATTGGTGGGGTGGAAGTAAGGACCAGAGGGCTTCTGTCCTTGTTGCTTTGGGAGGAGTGGCATGAGGGGAAGAAATGGAGGGCTTAGAGGCCTCTGCCATAACAGATGGATATGTACAGGGACTGGATTCCATGGTGAAGATGAGGCGTTGGGGGCCGGGGAAACAAAAATCTTGGAAGTGATGAAGAGCACGGATGGTGCCTCAAACTTAGGTGGGGAGTTCCTGGACTAAGGGGGACAGGACGGTGTCAAGGTAGGCAGAGATGGGTTTAGTAGGACAGGAGCAAGATGAGACAATGGGTCGATCAGGGAAGTCAAGTTTTGTGAATTTTTGGTAGGAGGTGGAAATGGGTGGTACAGGGTTCATGGACAATGAGGTTGGAGGCTGCAAACGTGCTAAGCAATGCAAAAGTGCTAATTTTCAAAACTACATTAGATTCTGGAACTTAAACAATGTAAACCCTCAATTTAAGAAAACAGGAAACTATCGACCAATTAGCTTGATAGTATCATTTAGTTTTATACACCAATTAACTTTTGAGTATCAATGGGATCAAGTTTTACAGAGAGAAAGCAGGAGATTGGGGTTTAGAAACTTATTAAACATGATTGAATGGCAGAGCAGACTCAATGGGTTGTGTGGCCTAATTTCTGCTCTGATGTCTTATGGTCTTATGGATATTTGTCATAGGCAAAGCATAAGAATCAATCATTAAAGAGGTTATAATTGATCACATTGAAAAACCCAAAGGAAACAGGAAGAGCTAACGTCATAGAATTATAGAATCTGTCTTGTATGGTAAAGGGTGATTCAGCCCAACAAGTCCATGCTGACTCTTTGAACAGTATCCCACCCAGACTCACCCCATTACCTTATCCCTGTAATGCTGCATTTCCCATGGCTAATCCACCTAACCTACACATCCCTGGACACCATGGGCAATTTAGCATGGCCAATCCACCTAACCTGCACATCTTTGGACTGTGGGAGGAAACCAGAGTACCTGGAGGAAGCCCACGCAGACATGGAGACAATGTGCAAACTGCACACAGAGGGTCACCTGAGGCTGGAATTGAGCCTGGGTCCCTGGCACTGTGAGGTGGCAGTGCTAACCACTGAGCCAATATGCCACCCCCAAAATTTGGATTGGTGAAAGGGAAATTGTGTTTAACCAATTTATTTGAATTCTTTGAAGGAGGAACATTCTGTGGATAAACAAGGGCCCATTAACATATTGTACTTGGATTTTCAGAAGGCATTTGACAAGATGCCATGTAAAAAATTATTGCACAAAGTAAGAGCTCAGAATGTGAGGGGTAACATATAAGCATAGGTCAAAGCTTGGCTAGCTGGCACAAAACAATAGGCTCAAAGATCTTAAGATTGGCAGGATGAGATGAATTGGGTCCATGCTGGGCCCTCAACTTTTATTAATGACTTAGATGAAGGCATGGTAGCTAAATTTGCACCTGACTCAAAAGCAGCAAATAAGGTTGTGAAGATGAAAAATGGATGCAGACTAATATAGATAAGATAGGAGAATAAGCAAAAATCTGACCGATTGAGTATATATGACAGTGGCAAAATTTGAACTTGTTCACTTTGGTGGGAAGAATAAAAAAGTGTCGACAGAATAGTAATATCAGTGCACTAAGAAAAAGGATAAAATATGGTGGATATTAGTTGAGAAGCCAGAGGGTTGGGAAGTCTTTAAAAACCAGCTGAGGATAACCTAAAGAAACAATCAGGGAGGGTAGATAGAATCTAAGAGTATGCTAGCTAGTAATATAAAAGAATGCCCCATTCCATCTCTCACTCTTGCGTGAATTGATCATTCTACCCGCAAATGTTTAACGAATTTTTTTAGATGTCTAAAAGGTAAGAGAGAGGCAAGAGTGGGCATTGGACTGCTGGAAAATAAGGCTGGAGATGTAGTAATGGGGAACAAAGAAATGGCAGACTAACTGAATAGATACTTTGTATCAGTCTTCATAGTAAAAGTTACCAGCTGCATATAGAACTTCAAGAGAGGTTGGGGGCAGGGATAGGTATACTGCCCTTCATGGGGCAGCTGAAAGGTTTGAAGGTGGATAAATCACCCGGACCAGGTGGACTACACCCAAGAGTTCTGAAGACGAGAACTGAGGAGATTGTACAGGCATCACTGGAGACAAGAGGATCCCAGTGGACTGGAAAGTGGCTAATGCAACATTCCTGTTTGTGAAGGGAGGAAGGAAAAAGATGGGAAATTGTAGGCTAATAGGCTGACTTTGGTTGTTAGTAAGATTTTAGAGTCCTTTATTAAGGATGAGATTGTGGAGTTCTTGGAAGTGCATGGTAAGATAGGGCAGAATCAGCATGGCTTCGTCAAGGGCAGTTAATGTCTGACAATTCTGTTAGAATTCTTTGAGGAGGTAATGAGTAAGTTAGATAAAGGAGAGCATATTGGACTTGATCTGTTGGATTTACAGAAAGACTTTGACAAGGTGCCACACAGGAGGCTGCTAAATAAGATGACACCACAATGTTTAGGACTCTAGCTTGGATAGAGGTCTGGCTGACTGGTAAGAGGCAGACAGTAGAAACAAAGGTATCTTTTTCAGGATGTTAGCCAGTGATGAGTGGAGTTCTGCAGCTATCCATGTTGGGATCACAACTATTCACGTTATACATTCATAATCTGGACGAAAGAACAGACAGCATTATTGTTAAGTTTGCAGATGACACAAAGATAATGTTTGGAGGGAGAGGTAATGCTGATGAAGCGGGGAGGCCGCAGAACTACTTGTTCAGGCTACAAGAGTGCAAAAAGAAGGAACAGATGGAATACAATGTGGGAATGTGTGAGGTTGTACAACTTGGTAGAAGAATAGAGACATAGACTATTTTCTAAATTCCTGATGAATGGCTTTTGTTTGAAACGTCAACTCTCATGCTGCTTGGATGCTGCCTGACCTGCTGTGCTCATCCAGCACCAGAGGTGGCATGACGGCTCAGTGGTTAGCACTGCTGCCTCACAGTACCAGGGACCCAGGTTAGATTCGAGCCTTGGGTGACTGTCTGTGTGGAGTTTTCACATTCTCCCCGTGTCTGTGTGGGTTTCCTCTGGTGTCCTGGTTTCCTCCTACAATCCAAGGATGTGCAGGTTAGGTGAATTGGCCATGCTAAATTGCCCATAGTGTTCAGGGATGTGTAGGTTAGGGGCATTAGTCAGGGGTAAATATAGGGGAAGAGGTTTGGGTGGGTTACACTTTGGAGGGTCATTGTGGAGTTGTTAGGTCAATGGGCCTGTTTCCGTACTGTAGGGATTCTAACTCACACTTTTTGACTCTAACTCTCCAGTATATGCAGTACTCACTTTCTCCTATTTTCTAAATGGGGAAGGGCTTAAAAAATCTGAAGCACAAAGGAACTTCAGAGTCCTAGTTCAGGATTCTCTTAAGGTTAACATGCAAATTCAACTGGCAGTTAGTAAGACAAATGTAATTTTGCATTCAGTTCAAGTTGGCTAGAAAACAACAGCAGATAACTATGACACTAAAGTCGGTGGAGTGGTGGACAGTGTGGAAGAATGTTACAGGTTGCAGGGGAACATAGATAGAACATAGAACAATACAGCACAGAACAGGCCATTCGGCTCATGATGTTGTGCCGAACATTTGTCCTAGCTTAAGCACCCATCCATGTACCTATCCAATTGCCGCTTAAAGGTCACCAAAGATTCTGACTCTACCACTCCCACAGGCAGCGCATTCCATGCCCCCACCACTCTCTGGGTAAAGAACCCACCCCTGACATCTCCCCTATACCTTCCACCCTTTACCTTAAATTTATGTGTCCAGGATCTTGGTGTCCAGGAACATAGGTCCCTGAAAGTTGCAACCCAGGCTGATAGTGCTGTTAAGAAGGCATACAGTGTGTTGGGTTTCATTCGTAGAGGGATTGAGTTCCGGAGCCACAAAACTATGCTGCAACTATACAAAACGCTAGTGCGGCCACACTTGGAATATTGTGTACAGTTCGGGCCGCCATATTTCGGGAAGGTTGTAGAAGCATTGGAAAAGGTGCAGAGGAGATTTACCAGGATGTTGCCTGGTCTGGAGGGAAGGTTCTCATTGGAAAGAAGAAGGCCAAGAGGGGATTTGATAGAGACCTACAAGATGATCAGAGGATTAGATAGGGTAGACAGTGAAAGTCGTTTTCCTAGGATGATGACGTCAGCTTGTACAAGGGGGCATAACTACAAATTGAGGGGTGATAGATTTAAGATAGATGTCAGAGGGAGGTTATTTACTCAGAGAGTGGTAAGGGCATGGAATGCATTACCTGCCAATGTAGTCAACTTAGCCACATTAGGGAGATTTAAACAATCCTTGGATAAGCACTTGGATGATGATGGGATAGTGTAGGGGTACAAGCTGAGAATAGTTCACAGGTCGATGCAACATCGAGGGCTGAAGGGCCTGTTCTGCACTGACTTGTTCTATGTTCTAACTACTCCCTAGGCTGTATAAGTGACAATTTGGAGATGCCGGCGTTGGACTGAGGTGTACAAAGTTAAAAAAATCACACAACACCAGGTTATAGTCCAACAGGTTTAATTGGGCACACTTGCTTTCAGAGCGAAGAGGGTTACCTCAGATTACAACAGGATCTGGACCAGATGGGCCAATGGGCTGAGAAGTGGCAGATGGAGTTGAATTCAGATAAATGTGAGGTGGTGTATTTTGGGAAAGCAAATCTTAGCAGGACTTATACACTTAATGGTAAGGTCTTAGGGAGTGTTGCTGAACAAAGAGACCTTGGAGTGTAGGTTCATAGCTCCTTGAAAGTGGAGTCACAGGTAGATAGGATAGTGAAGAAAGCGTTTGGTATGTTTTCCTTTATTGGTCAGAGTATTGTTACAGGAGTTGGGAGGTCATGTTGTGGCTGTACAGGACATTGGTTAGGCCACCTTTGGAATATTTGGTCTGTATGTATTGTTTTCTTCTAGACACTGGTTTGCAGTTTCTCATTGGCTGTTCGCTCTACTGCAACATCTAAGAATAGGAGTTTGTTGATGGTATTATTGATGGTCTTGAAGGTTTCCCCTAATTTGTTTTGTTTAGTGATGGCAAAGGTATCATCCAAATAGCGGACCCAAAGTTTGGGTTGGATGGTTGGCAGAGCTGTTTGTTAGAGTCTCTGCGTTACTGCCTCTGCTAAGAACCCTGATATCGGAGATCCCATTGGTATTCCATTTTGTTGTTGAAGATGAAGTGGGTGGTAAGGCACAGGTCCACGAGTTTGACAACATTGTCTTTGCTGATGAAGTTGTTGGTGTTTGGTATGTGTGTCTTTGGTTCTTCTAATAGTGTAGCCAGTGTTTCCTTGACCAAGTTGATGTTAATGGATGTGAACAGGGCTGTTACATCAAAGGTGACCATTATTTCATTCTCTTCTACCTTGCTGTCTTTGATGGTCTTCAGGAATTCCTGGGTGGAATGGATGGTGTGGTGTGAGTCTTCTACAAAATGTTTTAGTCTTTGGTGTAGCTCCTTGGCCAGTCTGTGAGTTGGTGTTCCAGGTAGCAGGACTATGGGGCTCCTGGTTTGTGAATTTTGGGTAATCTGTAGAAGCATGGAATGTTGGATCCATCTGGTTTCATTTTTTGAAAGTCGTTCTTATTTATTTCTCCAGATTTCTGAAGTTTTTTGAGTAGGGCTGTGATTCGGTTCTCTAGTTGTGCATCTATTACCACTTATTGGTAAGTATTTGTATCTGCAAGTAGCGCATTCGCTTTCTAAATGTAATTTCTATGATTTAAAATGATTGTCAAGTGTCATTTGTCTGCAGATAGGATAACAATGTTTTTATTCTTTTTAGGCTTTCCAGTTTGTTCCTTTCTTGTGTAGTGAATGTGTTCCTTCCTTTTTCCTGCTTAATGTTGGAGCAATTGTCTATCTGATCGTTTGCTGGGTTTCTTCTGTGATTTGATTGTTTTTCAGTGTTGTTTCTAATGCTGCTAAGACATCTGGGCCATTTAGACATTTAAGTAATACCTGTTTTCTTAGGAATTTATGCAGGTGGCGCTCTGTCAGATGGCATTGGTTTCCCATTTTCAGGTCAGTTTTAGTCCATTGCACCCATATGTGATAGCGAGTTTTTGAGAAGATTTGTAGGAAACAGGTACTACCTAAATGTCTTAAATACAAGCCTCCCCTTAAGACCCCACTAGCTAAAAAAAAGCAGACAAAACACATCCAGAAACAAGATAGAAACAAGCAGACAAACCATGTCCAGAATAACTAGCCACTCTCTGCTACATCAAAGACATCTCGGAAATGACTACCAGACTACTCAGACCTCTTGGCATTATGGTAGCTCACAAAGCCACCAACACACTAAAACATCAGCTAATGAACTTGCAAGACCCTATAGAGACAACAAGCAAAACTAATGTAATTTACAAAATACCTTGCAAGAACTGTAACAAACATGACATTGGACAAACAGGCAGGAAACTAGCCACCAGGATACATGAACAGCAACTGGCCACTCTCACTAGTATCCTCACATACAAACGAGAAAGGACACCACTTTGACTGGGACAACACATCCATCCTCGGACAAGCCAAACAAAGACACGCACATGAATTCCTAGAAGCATGGCATTCCAACCAGAAACACTGGTGCAGTGGTAGCCTGGTGCACTGACCTCTACACCGCTGAAACCAGATGCCAACTCGAAGACACCTGCTCCTACCACCTCCTCGAACATGACCCCACCCCCCCCATCACCAAACCATCATCTCCCAGATC
>NC_057733.1:4380976-4382996 GCF_004010195.1 Chiloscyllium plagiosum
GTGCAGTCCTTTCATGGTATTTTGTACACTACATTAGTGTAGCCAGGGGACGAAACGTTTGCAACAAAAACTTCCAGCTCGGCGAACAGAACCACAGCATAGATTCTACTCACAGTAGTGAGGGCATGGAATGTCCTGCCTGCAACAGTATAAACTCGCCAACTTTAAGGGCATTTAAATGGTCATTGGATAAACAAATAGATGATAATGGAATAATGTTGGTTAGATGAGCTTCAGATTGGTTTCACAGGTCGGCGCAACAGAGGGCCGAAGGGCCTGTACTGCGCTGTATTCTTCTATGTTCTATTCAGTTACAAATTCCTAGGAATGAAGTACCTTTGTGTGAAGATTTGTAGCTCGGGTGCTCGTTGCTGTGGTTCTGTTCGCCGAGCTGGGAGTTTTTGTTGCAAATGTTTCGTCCCCTGTCTAGGCGACATCATCAGTGCTTGGGAGCCTGCTGCGAAGCGCTTCTTTGATGTTTCCTCCGGTGTTTATAGTGGTCTGTCCCTGCCGCTTCTGGTTGTCAGTTTCAGCTGTCCGCTGTGGTGGTTGGTATATTGGGTCCAGGTCGATGTGTTTGTTGGTGGAGTTTGTGGATGAATGCCATGCCTCTAGGAATTCCCTGGCTGTTCTCTGTCTGGCTTGCCCTATGATAGTAGTGTTGTCCCAGTCGAGTTCATGTTGCTTGTTGTCTGCGTGTGTGGCTACTAAGGATAGCTGGTCATGTCATTTCGTGGCTAGTTGATGTTCATGTATGCGGATTGTTAGCATACATTCCCAATTCCTCTGCCTCCACCGTATCTTCTCCTAGGAGGACCAGTTCCACCACAGAACACACCAGATAGCCTCCTTTTTTAGAGATCGCAACTTCCCTTTCCACATGGTTGAAGATGGCCTCCAATGCATCTCATTGGAGTCAGAAACTTTTTCCCCAGGTGCAACAGAGTGTTACAAGGGGACATAAATTTAAGGTGAAGGGTGGAAGGTATAGGGGAGATGTCAGGGGTGGGTTCTTTACCCAGAGAGTGGTGGGGGCATGGAATGCGCTGCCTGTGGGAGTGGTAGAGTCAGAATCTTTGGTGACCTTTAAGCGGCAATTGGATAGGTACATGGATGGGTGCTTAAGCTAGGACAAATGTTCGGCACAACATCGTGGGCCGAAGGGCCTGTTCTGTGCTGTATTGTTCTATGTTCTATGTTCTATGTTCATCCACATCCCGTACCTCCGCCCTCAAACCCCACCCCTCCAACAGAACCCGCCTGGTCCTCACTTTCCACTCTACCAACCTTCGCATTAACGACATCATCCAACGACATTTCCGCCACCTCCAAATGGACCCCATCACCAGGGATATATTTCCCTCCCCACCCATTTCCGCCTTCTGCAAAGACTGTTCCCTCCATGACTACTTGGTCAGGTCCATGCCCCCCAACAACCCACCCTCCCGTCCTGGCACCCTCCCCTGCCACCGCAGGAATTGCAAAACCTGCGCCCACACCTCCTTCCTCACCACCATCCAAGGCCCTAAAGGAGCCTTCCACATCCATCAAAGTTTCACCTGCACATCCACCAATATCATTTATTGTATCCTTTGCGCCTGATGTGGTCTCCTGTACATTGGGGAGACTGGACACCTCCTAGCAGAGCACTTTAGGGAACATCTCCGGGACACCCACACCAATCAACCCCATTGCCCTGTGGCCAAACATTTCAACTCCCCTTCCCACTCTGCTGAGGACATGGAGGTCCTGGGCCTCCTTCACCGCCTCTCCCTCACCATCTGACGCCTGGAGGAAGAACGCTTCATCTTCCACCTCGGAACACTTCAACCCCAGGGCATCAATGTGGACTTCAACAATTTCCTCATTTCCCCTTCCCCCACCTTACCCCAGTTCCATCCTTCCAGCTCAGTACTGTCCTCATGACCTGTCCTACCTGCCAATCTCCCTTCCTACCTATCCACTCCACCCTCCTCTCTGACCTATCACCTCCAACCCCACCCCCATTCACCTATTGTAC
>NC_057733.1:4384912-4403990 GCF_004010195.1 Chiloscyllium plagiosum
AGCGGACAGCTGAAACTGATAACCGGAAGCAGCAGGGACAGACCACTATAAACACTGGAGGAAACATCAAAGAAGCGCTTCGCAGGAGGCTCCCATGCACTGATGATGTCGCCTAGCCAAGGGACGAAACGTTTGCAACAAAAACTTCCAGCTCGGCGAACAGAACCACAACAACGAGCACCCAAGCTACAAATCTTCGCACAAACTTCGACTCTGGTTTCCAGCATCTGCAGTCCTCACTTTTGCCTATTCCAACCAGAAGTCTATCAACAAACACATTGACTTGGATCCCATTTATCACCCCATGAGAAAAAGAACAGGAAATGACATCACCACAGGAAATATAATCACCAACCCAAGGAAACCTAAACACATAAATTGAAAGCAGGCTATACCAACCAGTGCTTTATCTAGAGACTCACTGATGATGTTACCTAGTATAGTGATGAAACGTCTGAAAATAAACCTTCCAGCTCAGCGAGCAAACCTACATCCACGGTGAAAAGTGTTGTATAGTGTCGCCACTCTCTGGTGCCGTCTTATAACACGGAAAAATAAACCAAAACATAGAACATAGAAAGGCAGAAAAATAAAGAAATAAAGAAGGTGCCCAACGTTAGTGTCCTTCTTCTTAAGTGCTCCATTATGGGTCGTGGGAACTGGTATGAAAGTTGACTCTCTTCAGCATCACCTCATTTCCATCAATGCCCTCACCACTATGAGTTCTCACTGGACCTTGAAAATGTGGACAATACTGATGCTGCCGAGTACTGAACCGGCCCAAACTCAACTCCTCTGCTGCCATGATTCCTCTTTGGGCCCACCTCACTGTTGCCGCTGGGTCTCATACTGGGCCTTAACTCTGCTCCGCCGCCTCCTCCATGAATCTGCGCTGGAAGCCGCTGGGAACCCAAACACGTCTCTACAACAGACACCATGAGTCAGTGCTAGGACCGCCTCAACAATGCAGAAGCCACTAGGAAACCATATTCTCATCTGCTGCTACCATGAGCCCATGCTGCTGGGCCCACTTGCCACTGTTGATGTTGTTGTTATGACTGAGCTTTTCACCAAGTGGCAAGTAAATAAAATAAATGTGAAAAATAATGAGAAGAGATTAAAAAGGAAATGAAAGGAAAAGTAGACAGAGCGGACATACCCTGGACTCAGAAGCCCTATTCCACCGCTATCTTCATGGAAGTAAGGGGATCAAGGGTTATGGGGAAAAGACAGGAAAATGGGGTTGAGAAATGTATCAGCCATGATTGGATGGTGGAGCAGATCCTTTGAGCCAACTGGCCAAGGTCTGCTCCTATGCCTTACAGTCTTCAACACCTCAATAGGGGGTTGCAGCTGGTTATTGGTATTATCGCTAGACAGGTAATCCAAAGACCAGGTAAAGTTCTAGGAACCTGGGTTTGAATCCTGCCATGGCAGATGGTAGAATTTGAAGTCAATAGAAATCTGGAATTAAGGGTCTAATGATGACCATGAAACCATTGTCAATTGTCAGAAAAAAACAGCTGGTTCAATAATGTCCTTTAAGAAAGGAAACAGCCATCCTTACATGGTCTGGCTGCATGTCATAGAGTCATAGAGATGCACAGCACAGACACAGCCCCTTTGGTCCAACTCATCCATGCCAACCAGATATCCTAAATTAATCTTGTCCTATTTGCCAGCACTTGGCCCATATTCCTCTAAACTCCTCCTATTCATGTACATATCCAAATGTCTTTTAAATGTTGTAACTGTACCAACCTCTACCACTTCCTCTGGCAGCTCATTCCATACACGCACCACCTTTTGTGTGAAAATGTTGCCCCTTAGGTCCCTTTTAAGTCTTTCCCCTCTCACTCTAAACTTATGCCCTAGTTCTGGACTCCCCCAACCTAGGAAAAATACCTTGTCTATTTACCCTATCCATGTCCCTCACAATTTTATAAACTTTTAGAAGGTCACCCCTCAGCCTTTGACACTCGAAGGAAAACAGCCCAGCCTATTCCGCCTCTCCCTATAGCTCAAACCCTCCAATCCTGGCAACATCCTTGTAAATATTTTCTGAATCCTTTCACGTTTCACAACATCTTTCCAACAGGAAGGAGACCACAATTGGACACAATATTCGAAAAGTGGCCTAACCAATATCCTGTACAGCCGCAAAATGACCTCTGAACTCCTATACTCAATGCTCTGATCAATAAAGGAAAGCATACCAAATGCTTTCTTCACAATCTTATGCACCTGAGAGCTATGAATCTGCACTCCAAGACCTCTTTGTTCAGCAACACTCCCCAGGACCTTACCATTAAGCATATACGTCCTGCCCTGATTTGCCTTTCCAAAATGCAGCACCTCACATTTATCTAAATTAACCTCCATCTGTCACTCCTTAGCACCTTGGCCCATCTGATCAAGATCCTGTTGTACTCTGAGATAACCTTTTTCTCTGACCACAACACCTCCAATTTGGTGTCATCTGCAAACTTACGAACTATACTTCCTCTGTTCACATCAAAATCATTTATATAAATGATGAAAAGCAGTGGATCCAGCACAAGCTTTGTGGCACTCCACTGGTCACAGGCCTCCAGTCTGAAACGTAACCCTCCACCACCACCCTCTGTCTTCTACCTTCGAGCCAGTTCTGTATCCAAATGGCTAGTTCTCCCTATATTTCATATGATCTAACCTTGCTAACCAGTCTATTAGGGGGAAGTTTGTTGAAAGCCTTACTGAAGTCCATATAGATCACATCCACTGCTCTTACCTCATCGATCCTCTTTGTTACATCTTCTCAAATACATTTGTGAGACATGATTTACCACCCACAAAGCCATGTTGACCATCCCTAATCAGTTCTTGCCTTTCCAAATATAAGTAAATCCTGTCCCTCAGGATTCCGTTCAACAACTTGCCAATCATCAATGTCAGGCTCACTGGTCTATAGTTCTCTGGCTTTTCCTTACTGCCTTTCTTAAATAGTGGCACCACATTAGCCAACATCCAGTCTTTCAACATCTCACCTGTGACTATTGATAATGCAAATATCTCAGCAAGGAGCCCAGTTTTCACTTCCTTAGCTTCCCAGAATTCTCAGGTAAACCTGATCAGGTCCTGGGGATTTATCCACCTTTATGCATTTTAAGACATCCAGCGCCACCTCCTCTGTAATGTGGACATTTTTCAAGATGTCACCATCTATTTCCCCACATTCTATATCTTCCATGCTCTTCTCCACAGTAAACACTGATGCAAAATACTTGTTTAGTGTCGCCCCATCTCTTGCAGTTCTACACATAGGTTACCTTGCTAGGAGTCCTATTCTCTCCCTAGTTACCCTTTTGTCCTTCAGATATTTATAAAATGCCTTTGGATTCTCCTTAACCCTATATGTCAAAACTATCTCATGACCCCTTTTTGCCCTCCTGATTTCCCTCTTAAGTATACTCCTGCTGCCTTTATACTCTTGTAAGGATTCATTCAATCTATCCTGTCTATGACGAAAGTGAGGACTGAAAATGCTGGAGATTAGAGTCACAGAGTTACAGAGATGTACAGCACGGAAACAGACCCTTCGGTCCAAATTGTCCACACTGACCAGATATCCCAACCCAACCTAGTCCCACCTGCCAGCACCCGGCCCATATCCCGCCAAACCCTTCCTATTCATTTACCCATCCAGATGCCTTTTAAATGTTGCAATCATACTAGCCTCCACCACTTCCTCTGGCAGCTCATTCCATACATGTACCACCCTCTGCGTGAAAATGTTGTCCCTTAAGTCCCTTTTATATCTTTCCCCACTCACCCTAAACCTATTCCGTCCCCAGGGAAAAGACCTTGTCTATTTACCCTATCCATGCCCCTCATGATTTTATAAATCTCTATAAGGTTCTTCCTCAGCCTCCAACCCTCCAGGGAAAACAACCCCAGTCTATTCAACCTCTCCCTACAGCTCAAATCCTCCAACCCTTGTAAGTCCTTTCTGAACCCTTTCAGGTTTCATAACACCTTTCCGATAGAAAGGAGACCAGAATTGCACACAATATTCCAAAGTAGCCTAACTAATGTACTGTACAGCTGCAACATGACCTCCCAACTCCTGTACTCAATACTCTGACCAATAAGTACCAAACGCTTTCTTCACTATCCTATCTGCCTGTGACTCCACTTTCAAGGAGCTATGAACCTGCACTCTAAGGTCTCTTTGTTCGGCAACACTCCCTAGGATCTTACCATTAAGTGCATTCGTCCAGTCAAGAGTGTGGTGCTGGAAAAGCACAGCAGGTCAGGTAGCATCCGAGGAGCAGGAAAATTGACGTTTCGGCAAAAGCCCTTCATCAGAAATCAGGTTCCTGATGCTTCCTTCTTTTTCTTAACCAAAATTTCCCTAGTCATCCAGATTTCCCGACACCTACCAGCCTTTCCTTTCTTCCTAACAGGAATATACTGTCTCTGGGCTCTTATTATCATATTTCTGAAGGCTTCCCATTTTCCAGCCATCCCTTTAACTGCAAACATCCACACCCAATCAACTTTTGAAAGTTCTTGCCTAATACCATCAAAATTGGCCTTTCTCCAAATATGACTCCAGATGCATACTTCTGACCCTTCACTGCTTTTGTGCTAATTAGGGATAGGCAATAAATGTTGGTCTGGCCAGGGATGCGCTCATCCCAAAATGAATAAAATAAAATAGATGTAACTGTGACATTAGCACCTGAGCTGAAAATGTTGATGACTTCTTCCTGAAGCTATTATACACCTCACCTAAATTATATCTGAGCTCAGCCAGAGCAGCTGGATTGCAATGGGAGAGGGAAAGGAGAAGATCGAGCTATGTCGAAATAGGAGAGGGAGCAAATCGAGCTCAGTTGGAGCCGGAGAGAGAGAGGATTGAGCTCAGTTGGAGTTGGAGAGGAGCTGGGAACAGGAGAGCGAGCAGATTGAGTTCAGTTGGAGCGGGAGTGGGAGAGGGAGAGGATTGGATTCAGTCAGAGCCGGAGCGGGAGAGGGACTGAATTGAGTTCAGTCAGAGCAGCAGCGGATTAGACTGGATCGAACCTTCACTGAATGTGGAGGCAGAGCTCCTGAGATGAGATCATGGTTCAAAAAGTGATGCAGGGCAAGTGGATTGGATGTTTGGGAAACAGCTTTAGGGACTGAGAGTGTAATACTGGAAGGGAGACAGAGCATAAAATGCTTTTTATTTTCATTTGATTTGGTGTCTGGGGGTAAGGTTAAGTAATGTGTTCCTAGTTTATTGTTTGTAGTTGAGAAGGTTCACAATGGCAGGAGAACCCATCCCCATGGAATGGTCTTCCTGTGGGAAATCAGGGACACTTCCAGTCTCCATGGTAGCCATGATGTGGAGGTGCCAGTGTTAGACTGGGGTGGGCAAAGTTGAAAATCACATAACACCAGGTTATAGGGCAACAGGTTTATTTGGAAATACAAGCTTTCAGAGCCCTGATTCTTCATCTGGTAGCTAGTGGAACAGGATCATAGGACTCAGAATTTATAACAAAAGATCACATACCTCCATGGTGACCAGGTTCACAGCAAGTGTGTTCAGCTGCAGCTCATGACTGACCACAAGGAGCACCTGGAGCTGTGATGGACTCACTATGGAGAATCCACAAGGCTGAGAATGTTGTGGCTGGCACATATGGCAAGCTGGTCACACCACCAGTAAGGGCTACACAAACAGAGAAGCATTGGGTGACCAGCAGGATGACTAGAAGGTACGTCCCCTGTGGCCATTCCTCTCTCAACCAGAATTACCATTTTGGATAATGTTGTGGGTAGAATGGCCACTTAGGAGAAAATGGCAACAGCCCAAGTTTATGGCACCATGATTGGCTCTGCTGCACAGCAGAGGAGGAAAAAGACTGGGAAACCTTTAGTGATAGAGGATTCGATTATAGGGGGAATTGACAGGTGGTTCTGTGGCAGCAAATGACACCCTTGAGTGGTATGGTGCCTCCCTGGTGCAAGGGTTAAGGATGCCACAGAGCAGCTGCAGGGGATTCTGAAGTGGGAGGGTTAGCAGCCAGCAATTGTGGTACAAGTTCGTACAAATATCATAGATATATAAAAAAAGGAATGAGGTCCTGTAGCAGGAATTTAGAGAGTTGGGAAGTAAATTAAAGGGGAAGACTACCAAGGTTTTAATCTCCAGATTACTTTCAGTGCCAAGTGTTACTGAGCACAGGAAGAAAGATCAGATAAAGATCATGTGGCTAAAGGAATGGTATAAAAGGGAGGGCTTTAGATTTTTAGATCGTTGGGACAGTTTCTGGGGTAGGTGGGACCTGTACGAGTTGGATAGTTGCAGCTGAAATTTAATGGGTCTGAATATCCTTGCTGGGCGGTTTGTTTGTGCTGATGGGGAGGATTTAAACTAATTTGGCAGGAAGATAAGGCACAGAGTGGATATAAAGTCAGGAGTAAGGTTCAGTCAGATATAGCAGGTGGAGAACACATGGGCATGCATTGGAGATCCAGAAAGCTAAATTGTATCCATTTTAACGCAAGCAGCTTGACTAATTAGGTGTATGAACCAAGAGCATTGATTGGCATGCAGGAATATGATTTTCTTCCAATCATTGAGACAGTGTTGAAGGAAGGATCAGACTGGCAGCTCAACATTCCCAGGTATAGAAATTTCCAGTGTGATAAGGGAGGACGGAAGAGAGGTGAGTGTAGTGATTGTAACCAGGTCAGCCAGGTGAACGTCATAGAATATGAGTTCCCTGTTTGGACCAGATTAACAGCCCCAACCAGGGAGCCCTGACTGACAGATAAGAACAAGAATGGCAAACATCCAGTTCACTCTGAGAACTGGCTCTGAAGGAACTTGATCAGTGTCAAGGACTCTTCATATGTAAGTAAAGGGTGGCTTGGTGATGGGATGGTTATTTCAGTGGCAACGAGAGAAGAACATGCTCCTGAATAAATTCGCTCACAACTGTCATTTTTGAATTGGGGTAAGCATTTCTGGATTGTTATTATTTTGGAAGTTTGACTTATTCACTCCTGTCATCGAAGGCTGGACCCAGTATGTGAAAAGAATGCATTATTTTTTTCTGGGCAAATCACATTGGGGCTGAATGAAATGAAAAGCAATGAGTAATTCACCTGATAGTTTATGGACCTGCAGCTTTTTCAGTTATTAGATGTCTAACTATCCCTGAGGCACCAAATATTAAACCTTTTAAGAGTTAATGGATTTAGTGAAGGAATATTATGTCCTTAAGCACCCTCTAATTCTGAGATGCTATCAGTTTTACTTGACAATCCAAGGGGAATGTGTTTCGGGATTTTTGACTGGATTAAGATGACTGGCAGAGGCATGTGACTTTGGTTTAACCCTTAGTGAGTTGCTGAGATGCCATTTGATATGTGGGATTAATGATGTAACCATGCAAACGTGCCAACTAGATGAAGCGCAACTGGACTTCAAATCAATGCAACAACTGGCTTTGTCATTGGAGAATGCAGCACCAATCCGTTGCAGAGTTAAAAATCCCACAACACCAGGCTATAGTCCAACAGGTTTAATTGGAAGCACTTGCTTTTGGAGCGCTGCTCCTTCATCAGGTGGTTGTGGAGGACATAATGTAAGACACAGAATTTATAGCAAACGTTTACAGTGTGATGTAACTGAAATTATACATTGAAAAATACCTTGACTATTTGTTAAGTCTCTCATCTGTTAGAATGACCATGATGGTTTCACTTCTTTCATATGTAAATCACAAAACGTTTTTTAAAAGTTACATTCTCAGGTTAACTGTAACAATTGGTGTCAGCTCGGATAAGATTTTAAGATTTTTCAATGTATAATTTCAGTATTATCACACTGTAAACTTTTGCTATAAATTCTGTGTCTTACAATTGTGTCCTTCACAATCACCTGATGAAGGAGCGGCGCTCCGAAAGCTAGTGCTTCCAATTAAACCTGTTGGACTATAACCTGGTGTGATTTTTAACTTTGTACACGCCAGTCCAACACCGGCATCTCCAAGTCAATCTGTTGCAGGGTTTTCTAATAGAAGTGGACACCCTTGCCAGTCCAACTGAGCTTGGGGAACACCACTTGAGTGAAGGCAATGCATAGTCTCACTCAGGACATATCTTGAACAGAGGTACTCCATCTCAGCTCACAATAAAACCCCAAAACAAAGCCAAGCTTCAGTCAAACAGTTAAAATTTTCTTCAGGATCCGGGGTAGCAAGTCATAGTAGTTGTTGCTAGAATGCAGACCCAACACAGTAGAAGAGTCCCACTAGACCTGTTCATGTTTTCCCCCTGTACAAGAAGGGTAGTAAGGATATTCCAGGTAACTACAGACCAGTGAGCCTGACGTCAGTGGTGGGCAAGTTGCTGGAGAGGGTACTGAGAGATAGGGTCTATTTATCTTTAGAAAAGAATGAGCTTTTCAGTGATAGGCAACATGGTTTTGTGCGGGGGAGATCGTGCCTACTAACTTAATAGAGTTCTTCGAGGAAGTGACCAAGTTGATAGATAAAGGCAGGGCTGTTGATGTCATAGACATGAACTTTAGTAAGGCGTTTGATAAGGTTCTCCATTGTACACTAATGGAGAAAGTGAAGTCATATGGTGTGCAGAGTGTTCTAGCTCGGTGGATAAAGAACTGGTTGAGCAACAGGAGACAGAGAGTAGTAGTTGAAGGGAGTTTCTGAAATGGAGAAAGGTGACCAGTGGTGTTCCACAGAGGTCAGTATTGGAGCCACTAATGATTGTAATAGACATAAATGATCTAGAAGAGGGCACTGTTGGTATGATCAGCAAGTTTGCAGATGACACAAAGATTGGTGGAGTAGCAGAAAGCATAAGGGACTGTCAGAGAATACAGGCGACTGACTGTGTGGAGTTTGCACGTTCTCCCCGTGTCTGCGTGGGTTTCCTCCGGGGGCTCCGGTTTCCTCCCACAGTCCAAAGATGTGCAAGTCAGGTGAATTGGCCTTGCTAAATTGCCCGTAGTGTTAGGTAAAAGGGGTAAATGTAGGGGGGCAGATGGCTTTCAATCCAGACAAATGTGAGGTGATGCATTTAGGCAAGACTAATTCGAGAGCGAATTATACAATGAATGGAAGAGCCTTGGGAAAGGTTGATGGGCAGAGAGATCTGGGAGTACAGGTCCATTGTACCCTGAATGTTGCTGCACAAGTGGATAGAGTGGTCAAGAAGGCATAAAGTATGCTTGCCTTAATTGGATGGGGTATTGAGTACAAGAGTTGGCAAGTCATGTTAAAATTGTACAAGACATTGGTTCGGCTGCATTTAGAATACTGTGTACAGTTCTGGTCGCCACATTACCAAAAGGATGAGGACGCTTTGGAGAGGGTGCAGAGAAGGTTTACGAGGATGTTGCCTGGTATGGAAGGTGCTAGCTATGAAGGGAGGTTGAGTAGGTTAGGTTTATTTTCACTAGAAAAAAGGAGATTGAGGGGGGGACCTGATTGAGGTTTACAAAATTATACAGGGTATAGACAAGGTGGAGAGAGACAAGCTTTTTCCCAGGGTGAAGGATTCAATAACGAGAGTCATACTTTCAAGGTGAGAAGTGGAAGGTTTAAGGGGGATACATGCGTCGAGTACTTCATACGGAGGGTGGTGGGTGTTTGGAACGCATTGCCAGCAGAGGTGGTAGAGGCAGGCACGGTAGATTCATTTAAGATGCATCTGGACAGATGCATGAGTAGGTGGGGAGCAGAGGGATACAAATGCTTAGGAATTGACCGACAGATTTAGACAGTACATTTGGATCGGCTCAGGCTTGGAGGGCTGAAGGGCCTGTTCCTGGGCTGTAAATTTTCTTTGTTCTAAGTAAAAGAAGAGTTCAAGAGGGATGAGTTGCACCCGAACTGGAGGGGGACCAATATCTTGGCGGCCACGTTTGCTAGTGCAACAAGGGAGAGTTTAAACTAGATTGGCAGGGGTTGGGATCTTCAACAGTAGAAAGCTAAGTGCGAGGCTGGAAGGAGATATAGTAATCAGAAATAATAAGTCGAAAAGACAGGTCAGGCTGGAACACATCAGGAAGCAAGGAATGCCTGTTGAATTAATTGCATTTATTTCAATGGAAGAGGGTTGACATGTCATGCCGGTGTGGATAGGTACATGGCGTGGGATATGATAGCCATTACAGAAACATTGCTAAGGGAGGGACAGGACTGGCAGTTTAATGTAGCAGGATACAGGTGCTTTACGCCGGGCAGAGATCATGGAAACAGGAGGGGGGATTTGTAATTTTGACTAAGGGGAGTATCACAACAGTAATCAGAGTTGAAATAACTGAAGGATCATCCAGTGAGGCTTTGTGGGTGGACCTAAGAAATAAGAAGGGGGTGGTGACGTTATTGAGGTTGTACTATAAGCCCTCAAATAGTCAACAGGAATTAGAGGAACAAATATGATTGGAGATTGGGTATGAATGCAGGAGCAATAGGGGTGTCATATATAAGGACATAAGAACTAGGAGCAGGAGTAGGCTGTCTGGCCCTTCAAGCCTGCTCCGCCACTCAATAAGATCACGGCTAATCTTTTTGTGGCTTCAGTCCCACTTACCTACTCTCTCATCATAACCCTTTATTTGTTCATTGTTTAAAAAAAATTTATCTCACCTTTAAAAACATTTCCTGAATAGCGTCAACCACTTCACTGGGCAGGGAATTCCATAGATTCACAACCCTCTGGGTGAAGAAGTTCCTTCTTAATTCAGTCCGAAAACTGCTCCCCCTAATTTTGAGGCTATGCCCTCTTGACCTAGTTTCACCTGCCAGTGGAAACATCCTCTCTACATCTATCTTATCTATTCCCTTCATAATTTTAAATGTTTCTTGAAGTTCCCCTACTCAGAATAGGGGATTTTAATTTTCCTAACATTGTCCCTAACTGGGACTGTCAGAGCATGAAGGGTTTAGATGGGGTGGAATTTGTTAAGGTTGTTCAGGAAAGTTTCCTCCAGCAGTATACAGAGGTTCCTACTCGGGAAGAGGCAAAGCCCGATCTAATCTTGGGAAATAGGGCAGGACAGGTGATGGAGATGACAGTGGGGGAGCATTTTGTGACCAGTGACCATAGTTGTATTAATGTTAAAATAGTTATGGAGAAGGAAAAAACTGGTCCGCAGCTTCAAGTACTAAATTGGGGCAAGTTGAATTTTGATGGAATTAGACAGGAGCTTACATAGAACATAGAACAGTACAGCACAGAACACGCCTTTCAGTCCACGATGTTGTGCCGACCATTGATCCTAATGTAAGGTAAATCTAATGTACGAACCCTCAAATTTCTGTGACCATATGCACGTCCAGCAGTCTCTTAAATATCCCCAATGACCTTGCTTCCACAACTGCTGTTGGCAAGGCATTCCATGCTCTCACAACTCTCTGCGTAAAGAACCCACCTCTGACATCCCCTCTATACTTTCCGCCAAACAGCTTAAAACTATGACCCCTTGTGTTAACAATTTCTGCCCTGGGGAAAATGTCTCTGGCTATCAACTCTATCTATGCCTCTCATTATCTTGTACACCTCAATTAGGTCCCCTCTCTTCATAAGAAAAGCCCTCCATTCCAGGCAGCATCCTGGTAAACCTCCTCTGAACCCTCTTCAAAGCATCCACATCTTTCCTATAATAGGGCGACCAGAACTGGACACAGTATTCCAAGTGCAGTCTAACCAAAGTTTTATAGACCTCACGGCTCTTAAACTTGATCCCCTGTTAATGAAAGCCAAAACACCAAATGCTTTCTTAACAACCCTGTCCCAACCTTTGTGTCGTCTGCAAACTTGCTAACCCATCCCTATTTCCTTTCTTGAAGAGAAGAATTACATTTGCCTCCCCCCAGTCCTCAGGTACGACTCTGGTGGAGAGCGAGGATGCAAAGATCTTTGCAAGTGGCGAAGCAATCACATTTCTCGCTTCCCAAAGCAGCCGAGGACAAATCTGGTCTGGCTCTGGCAACTTGTCAATCTTAATGTTTGGCAACATTTTCAGCACTGGGAGAAAGTGAGGACTGCAGATGCTGGAGATCGGAGCTGAAAATGTGTTGCTGGAAAAGCGCAGCAGGTCAGGCAGCATCCAAGGAGCAGGAGAATCGACGTTTCGGGCATAAGCCCTTCTTCAGCAAAATTTTCAGCACATCAGCTTCCTCTATCTCTATCCGTTCCAGCATGCTTAGCTGCTCCTCAATGGTTTCATTCACTACAAGGTCCTTTTCTTTAGGGTTCCCTATGCTATCCCTGATCGGCCCTACTCTTTCTTTGATCATTCTCTTATTCCTCACATATGTGTAAAATGCCTTTGGATTCTCCCTAATCCTTCCTGTCAAGCCTTTTTTGTGCCCCCTCCTGGCTCTCCTCAGACTGTTTTTGAGATCCTTCCTCGCCAGCCTGTAATCCTCTAGAGCTGAGCAAGAGCTTTCTCCACCTTATGTAAGCTGCCTTCTTTTTTTTGATGAGAAGCTCCTCCACTCTCGTCATCCAAGGTTCCTTTACCTTACCCCTTCTTGCCTGTCTCAGAGGAACACATTTATGCATCACTCGCAACAGTTGTTCCTTAAACAGTCTCTACATGTCTATAGTGCCCTTTCCATGGAACAATTGCTCCCAGTCCATGCTTCCCACCTTCACGTCTGATAACATCATAGTTTCGTTTTCCCCAATTAAATATCTTCCCATTGTGCCTGCTTCCCTCCTTCTCCATAGCTATGTAGAATGTGAGGCAGTTGTGGTCACTATCACCAAAATGCTCTCCCACCGCAAGATCTGACACCTGCCCTGGCTCATTGTCGAGCACCAAATCCAAAATGGCTCTCCCCTCGTTGGCCTGTCAACGTACTGAGTTAGGAAACCCTCCTGAACACATCTTACAGAAACAGCTCCTTCCAAACCGTCTGCTCCAAGGAGGTTCAAATCAATATTGGGAAAGTTACTCACCCATTACAACAACCCAACTACATTCACACTTTTCCAAAATCTGCCGACCTATGCTTTCTTCAATCTTCCTGCTGCTATTGGGGGGCCTGTAGTAAACCCCGAATGAGGTGACTGCTCCCTTACTGTTCCTAATTTCCACCGAAGCGTGAAATGTGATTGCCTGACTCAGTAGGCAGACCCACCACAACAATGGTAACTTCTGTAGCTGTGATACCCTCTCTGATTGCAACCATTCCTGCCCCTGAGAAACCCACGCCACTGTTATGGCCACAACATCTTAGCACCAGGTACTGATCCATGCTCTAAGCTCACTTTTATTCCTGATACTCCTTGCATTAAAGCAAACACACTTTAACCAATCCCTTGGTTCTTTCCCAGGAAATTCCTTCCCACTGGCTGCGCTATCTTTTGCTATTACCTCATCTCCATCAACTCTCACCTCCGGTATATAGTTCAGGTTCCCATCCCCCTGCCATACTAGTTTAAACCCTCCTGAACCACTCGAGCAAACCTTCCACCCAGGACATTGGTCCCCTTCCAGTTCAGGTGCAACCCGTCCTTCTTGTACAGGTCCCACCTTCCCCAGAAGGCATCCCAATTATCTACATCTCTGAAGCCCTCCCTCCTACACCAGCTGCGCAGCCACGTGTTAAACTGCGCCAGCTCCCTGTTCCTCGCCTCGCTATCTCGTGGTACCGTTAGTAAACCCGAGAATACTACTCTGTTCGTCCTGCTCTGCAGCTTCCACCCTAACTCCCTGAAATCACTTTTTATATCTTCAATCCTTTTCCTGGCTATATTACTGGTGCCAATATGTAACAGGATTTCTGGCTGTTCGCCCTCCCCCTTCAGAATCTTATACACCCAATCGGAGAGTGAAACTCCATCTGCCACTCCTCAGCCCATTGGCCCATCTAATCAAGATCCCATTGTAATCGGACTAACCTTCTTTGCTATCCACTACACCTCCAATTTTGGTGTCATCTGCAAATTTACTAACTACACCTCTTATGCTCACATCGAAATCACTTATATAAATGACAAAAAGTAGAGGACCCAGCACCGATCCTTGTGGCACTCCACTGGTCACAGGCCTCCTGTCTGAAAAACAACCCTCCACCACCACCCTCTGTCTTCTACCTTTGAGCCAGTTCTGTATCCAAATGGCTAGTTCTCCCTGTATTCCATGTGATCTAACCTTGTAATCAGTCTCCCATGGGGAACCTTGTCGAACATCTTACTGAAGTCCATATAGCTCACGTTTACTGCTCTGCCCTCATCAATCCTCTTTGTTACTTCTTCAAAAATCTCAATCAAGTTTGTGAGACATGATTTCCCACACACAAAGCCATGTTGACTATCCCTAACAGTCCTTGCCTTTCCAATACATGTACATCCTGTCCCTCAGGATTCCCTCCAACAACTTGCCCACCACCAATGTCCGGCTCACCAATCTATTGTTCCCTGGCTTATCCTTACCACCCTTCTTTATCAGTGGCACCACGTTGGCCAAGATCCAGTCTTCCGGCATCTCACCTGTGACTATCGATGATACAAATGTCTCAGCAAGGGGCCCAGCAATCCCTTCCCTAGCTTCACACAGAGTTCTACGGTACACCTGATCAGGTCCTGGGGATTTATCCACTTTTATGTGTTTCAAGACATCCAGCACTTCCTCCTCTGTAATATGGACATTTTTCAAGATGTCACCATCTAGTTCCCTACAGTCTATACCTTCCATGTCCTTTTCCACAGCAAACACTGATGCGAAATACTCATTTAGTATCTCTCCTATCTCCTGCAGTTCCGCACAAAGGCTGTCTTGCTGATTTTTGAGGGGCCCGATTCTCTCCCCAATCACCCTTTTATCCTTAATGTATTTGTAAAAACCCTTTGGATTCTCCTTAATTCTATTTGCCAAAGCTATCTCATGTCCCCGTTTTGCCCTCCTGATTTCCCTCTTAAGTATATTCCTACTGCCTTTATACTCTTCTAAGGATTCGTTCTTGCCTAATATCATCAAAATTAGCTTTCCTCCAAATTAGAACTTCACCTTTTAGATCTGGTCTATCCTTTTCCATCACTATTTTAAAACTAATATAATTATGGTCGCTGGCCCCAAAGTGCTCCCCCACTGTCACCTCAATCACCTGCCCTGCCTTATTTCCCAAGAGTAGGTCAAGTTTTGCACCTTCTCTGGTAGGTACATCCACATGTTGAATCAGAAAATTTTCTTGTACACACTTAGCAAGTTCCTCCCCAACTAAACCCTTAACACTATGGCAGTTCCAGTCTATGTTTGGAAAGTTAAAGTCCCCTACCATAACCACGCCATTATTCTGACAAGTAACTGAGATCTCATATATAGGGGAATCCTTACAGATTAAGGGTGCAATTTCAGTTCTGGTCTCTTTCGAAAAGCAAGTGTTTCAGTTACCACTGGTTGCAGTAAAAAGCTCAGGCTCAAGCCTGATGTGGCAAAATTAGTTGAGAAAGATTGGAGAGTTGGGTGGAGGAATGGCAGATGGAGGTCAATCTGGGCAAATGCGAGGTGATGCACTTTAGAAGATCCAATTCTGGAGTGAACTATATGGTAAATGGAAAAGCTCTGGGGAAAATTGATGTACAGAGATCTAGGTGTTCAGGTCCATTGTACCCTGAAGGTGACAACGCAAGTTGATAGAGTGGTCAAGAAGGCATACGACATGCTTTCCTTCATAAGATGGGGTATCAAGTACATGAGTTGGCCGGGAGGAAGTGAGGACTGCAGATGCTAGAGATCAGAGTCAAAAAGTGTAGTGCTGAAAAAGCTCTACCGGTCAGGCAGCAGTCGAGAGGCAGGAGAGTCGACATTTCATCCATAAGCTCTTCATCAGGAATCCAGCTTTTCCAGCACCACACTTTTTGATACAAGAGTTGGCAGGTCATGTGACAGTTGTACAGGGCTTTGATTTGGCCACATTTGGAATACTGCACACAGTTCTGGTCGCCACATTGCCAAAAGGATGTGGATGCTTTGGAGACGATGCAGAGGAGGTTCACCAGGATGTTACCTGGTATGGAGGGTGCTAGTTATGAAGAGAGGTTGAGTAGATTATGATTATTTTCATTAGAAAGATGAAGGTTGAAAGGAGACCTGATTGAAGTCTACAAAATCATGAGACATATAGACAGGGTGGATAGCAAGAAGCTTTTTCCCAGAGTGGAGGTCTCAATTACTAGGGGTCACAACTTCAAAATGGAAGGAGAAAAGTTTAAGGGAGATATGCGTGGAAAGTTCTTTACGCAGGGGGTGGTGGGTACCTGGAATGTGTTGCCAGTGGAGGTGGTAGAGGTGGGCACGATAAGCTTCATTTAAGATGTATCTAGACAGATATATGAATGGGCAGGGAGCAGAGAGATACAGATCCTTGGAAGTAGGTGATGGGTTTAGATAGGGGATTTGGATCGGTGCAGGCTTGGAGGGCCAAAGAGCCTTTTCCTGTACTGTAATTTTCTTTGTTCTTTGAGAAAGATTCACTTAGATTGGCTCAACATTTCTCGATTTGAAAATGGCTGCCCGGGTGAAGTCCCAATTAAATACCTAGAAGATTTTCAGGAAAGTCAAGGGAGTATCAAAGGAGCCAAGGCCACCCGACATCTTGACCAGGAAGCACTTCCACAATTCTGCAAGGCCCAGAGCCATTTGCCTAATGAGAAAAAGTTGAAGAAGAAATCAGAAAGCTGGAAAGTGAAAGTATCATCAAACCAGTCCAATCTGCAGAATGGGCAGCACTGACTGTGAAGGCGACAGGTCAGTTCACCTTTGTGGGGACTTTAAACAAACAGTGAACTGATTTTCACAGCTGGATACATTCCCAAACATTCCAGTATAGAATTTATACACAAAGGTGGTGGGAAAGTGCTGTCCTTCATGATGCTGGACATGAGCCATGTGTACTTGCAACTGTGGGCAGTTGAGGATTCCCAGATGTATGCTATAATTAATACCCATAAGGGTTTATACAAAAATACGAGCCTGCCATTTGGGGTATCGTCAGCCTGTACAATCTTTTAGTGGACGATGGAGAACATTTTACAAGGATTACCCTAAATTCCCATTTATCTGGATGATGTGCTAATAACAGGAAAGACCAATAAGGAGCACTTAGAGAACTAGGACCTAGTCCCTAGACATTTCACCCAGACAGGCATATGCCTTAGAAAGGAAACATTTGTGTTCCAGTGACCCGAAGTGACTACCTGGGCTACAGAGTCAACCGGTGAGGGCAATCAAAGGTGTCCCAGCTCCCACATCTGTACCAGAGCTTAGGTCTTTCCTTGGGCTCGTGCATTATTACGGAAAGTTCATACATAACCTGGCCTCCATCGTGGCACCTGTGCATCAACTTTTAAAAAAGGATCAACCTTGGAAATGATTATGTAGCCAAGCTATGGGTTTCAGGGAAGTGAAACAACAGCTATTATCCTCTAATGTGTTGGAACACTATGATCCTAAGTGAGGTCTGGTATTCATTCGCAATGCCTCCCTGTATGTCACTGAGTTGTATTAATTCTTAGGTGGTCCAATGGAGAGGAATGTCCAATAGTGGAGACATCTAGACTCTTGCTAATGCAGAGCCTATCTACAACCAGATAGAAAAGGAAGATTTGGTGGGCGTATTTGGAGTCAGGAAGTTCCACCAATATCTTTACCGATGTAAATTTATAATAACAATAATAATAACAGGCTACAAAACCAGGCTAGGGCTACTTAAAAGGACAAGGCAGTGCTGCCAATAGCTTCAGGTTGAATTCAGTGGTGGGTTCTAATACAAAGCACACATAATGGGGATGCATAGAGCCACCTTCTGTTGACACATACACCACTGCTAGTACAACCAATAGAAGAATCCATAAGGGTTTTTAATTTTCTGGACATGCTTCCAGTCACAGCTGATAATATGAGACTTTGAATGCAGAAAGATCCGGTCCTGGCAGAACTGAAACAGCTGGTGGTGATGCGGGTCCAAAGGGCCATCACAACCAGAATTGAAACCTTTTGGACCCAGAGAGACCAGATTACGACAGAGGATGGCATATTATTATGGGGAGAAAGAGTCATTGTCCTGAGCAAAGGACGCTGCCAGATACTGACTGAACTTCACCAGGGTCATTCAGGGTTTCTAAAATGAAGATATTGATGAGAAATATGCCTGGTGGCCAGGATTGGATATGGACATAGCTGCGTTTATGTGGCAGTGCCCAGTGTGCCAACAAGGACAAAATTACCACCAGCAGATCCTTCACATTCATGGGAATGGCCAGATAAACCCTAGACTCAGTTACACGTTTAAGAAGGGTAGTAAGGACAAGCCAGGGAACTATAGACCAGTGAGCCTGACCTCGGTGGTGGGCAAGTTGTTGGAGGGAATCCTGAGGGACAGGATATACATGTATTTGGAAAGGCAAGGACTGATTCGGGATAGTCAACATGGCTTTGTGCATGGGAAATCATGTCTCACAAACTTGATTGAGTTTTTTGAAGAAGTAGCAAAGAGAACTATTGAGGGCAGAGCAGTAGATATGATCTATATGGACTTCAGTAAGGCCTTCAACAAGGTTCCCCATGGGAGACTGATTAGCAAGGTTAGATGTCATGGAATTCAGGGAGAACTAGTCATTTGGATACAGAACTGGCTCAAAGTTAGAAGACAGAGGATGGTGGTGGAGGGTTGTTTTTCAGACTGGAGGCCTGTGACCAGTGGAGAGCCACAAGGATCAGTGTTGGGCCCTCTACATTTTGTCATTTACATAAATGATTTGGATGCTAGCATAAGAGGTACAGTTAGTAAGTTTGCAGATGACACCAAAATTGGAGGTGTAGTGGACAGCGAAGAAGGTTACCTCAGATTACAACAGGATCTTGACCAGATGGGCCAATGGGCTGAGAAGTGGCAGATGGAGTTGAATTCAGATAAAGGCGAGGTGCTGCATTTTGGGAAAGCAAATCTTAGCAGGACTTATACACTTAATGGTAAGGTCCTAGGGAGCGTTGATGAACAAAGAGACCTTGGAGTGCAGGTTCATAGCTCCTTGAAAGTGGAGTCGCAGGTAGATAGGA
>NC_057733.1:4404321-4412644 GCF_004010195.1 Chiloscyllium plagiosum
ATGTTGCCAGGGTTGGAGGATCTGAGCTATAGGGAGAGGCTGAACAGGCTGGGGCTGTTTTCCCTGGAGCGTCGGAGGCTGAGGGGTGACCTTATAGAGGTTTACAAAATTATGAGGGGCATGGATAGGATAAATAGACAAAGTCTTTCCCTTGGGATCGGGGAGTCCAGAACTAGAGGGTATAGGTGTAGGGTGAGAGGGGAAAGATATAAAAAAGACATAAGGGGCAACTTTTTCACTCAGAGGGTGGTACGTGTATGGAATGAGCTGCCAGAGGAAGTGGTGGAGGCTGGTACAATTGCAACATTTAAGAGGCATTTGGATGGGTATATGAATAGGAAGGGTTTGGAGGGATATGGGCCGGGTGCTGGTAGGTGGGACTAGATTGTGTTGGGATATCTGTTCAGTATGGACTGGTTGGACCGCAGGTCCTTTTGTGGGCTCAATATTCTTAGTCTTTGTGGATATCCACCCCAAGTGGCTGGATATGCATGGAGTTTATTCTTCATGCATGGGGACGATGATAGAAAAGCTGTGCACAACTTTTGCAATACACAAGCTCCTAAAGTGTTGATCCAGCAGGAAATTTCAGTATTTCCTAAACTGGAATAGTATTCAACATATAAGGACAGGTCCAAACTGGTAGGAACAGCAGTCCAAACATTGAAGGCTCGTTTAAAGAAACAACTGTCCTGATTCCTATTTGATTATCAGACCTCCCCTCATAGATCTACAGGGAAAGTTCCAGTTGAGTTGCTAGTGGGGAGCAGACTCCGCATCAGTCTTCCTGGACTTGGCAGGGAGGGTGAAATGCTATTAGGAACACTAATGCTAACACAAGATTGTGCGAAGCAAGAGAGATAGTTTACTTCAAGGGGTCAAGTTTGACGTAGCAACCACAGGAATGACCCTACATGGGTAAGAGGCACAGTCAACGCAAAGTCAGGTCCAGTGTCATCGAGTCATCGAGGTTTACAGCATGGAAACAGGCCCTTTGGCCCAACTTATCCATGCCACCCAATTTTCACAATTAATCTAGTCCATTTGCCTGTGCTTGGTCCATATCCCTCTATTTCTATCCCACCCATGTACCTGTCCAACTGGACTCACCTCCACCACTACCTCTGGCAGCCTGTTCCGAACATTTGTCACCTTCTACGTGAAAAAATTGCCCCCCCCAACCCATTTTTATCTCTCCCCTCTCACCTTAAAACCTGTGCCATCTATTTTCAGACTCTCCATCCCAATGGAGAAACGCTGTCAGCTACTTACCTTGTCTATGCCTCTCATGATTTTATATACCTTTATAAGGTCACCCCTCAGTCTCCTATGCTCCAGGGAAAAGGTCCCAGCCTATCCAGCCTCTCCTTATATCTCAAACCTCCCAGTCCATATCCTAGTAAATCTTTTCTGCACTTTTTCTAGTTTAATAATATCCTTTCTATAATAGGATGACTAGAACTGCAAGCAGTACTCTCAATGTGGCCTTACCAATGCCTTGCAACATGATGTCCCAACTGTCTATACTCAATGCTCTGACCAACGGAAGCAAGCAAGCAAGACCAAAAGCCTTCTTCACTACTCTGTCTACCTTTGATTCCACTTTCAACAAGTTATGAACCTGTACCCCTAGATCTCTTTGTTCTATAACACTCCACAGTGCCCTATCATTGACTGTATAAGTCCTACCCTGGTTTGCTTTACTAAAATGCAACATCTTGCATTTATTTAAATTAAACTCCATCTGCCATTCCTCAGCTCATTGATCCAGTTGATCAAGATCTCACTGTATTCCCAGATAACCTTCACTGTCGACTATACCAACAATCTTGGTGTCATCTGCTAAGTTACTAACCATGCCTCCTAAATTCTCATCCAAACCACTTATATAAATGATGAATAACAATGGATCCAGCACCAATCCCTGTGACATACTACTGGTCACAGGCCTCCAGTTTGAAAAACAACCCTCTATCATCACCTTCTGTCTTCTACCTTCAAGCCAATTTTGTATCCAATTGGCCAGCTCTCCCTGGATCCAGTGAGATTGAACCTTATTCACAATCTACCATGTGGTGCCTTGTCAAAAGTCTTGCTAAAATCCACATGGACGCTGCCTACCGCACTGCTATCATCTACTTTCTTGGTCATTTCCTCAAAATACTCAAATTTGTGAGACATGATTTCCCACTTACAAAGCCAGGCTGACTATCCTAAATGAATCCTTTTCTTGACAAATGCCTATAGATCCTGTCTCTCAGGATCCCCTCTAACAACATATAGACATTAGGCTCACTGGTGTGTCATTCCCAGGCATTTCCCTGCAGCCTTTCTTAAATAATGGCACAACATTATTCAACCTCCAATCTTCGATCACTTCACCTGTAGCTGTCAATGATACAAATACCTCCGCAAGGGGCCCTATAATTTCCTCCCTAGTCTCCCACAAAATCCTGGGATTTACTACATCAGATCCGAAAGATTTATCTAACTTAATGCATTTTAAGACTTCCAGCACCTCCTCTTCTGTAATGTGGACACTTTTCAAGACATCACTATTTATTTCTCCGAGTTGCTTGGCATCAATGCCTTTTTTGATGGTAAACGCTGACAAGAAATAATTATTTAGGATTTCACCTATCACTTGTGGCTCTGCACATTAAATAACCTTGTTGATCTTTAAAAGGCCCTATTGTCTCTCGAGTTTCTTTTTTGTTCTTCACATGCTTGTAGAATCCCTTTGGAATCCCCTTTACCTTTCCTGCCAAAGACATCTTGTGTCCCCTATTAGCACTTCTGAATTCTCTCTTAAGTGTAATCTAACATGCTCTATACTCCTGAAGGAATTCACTTGATCCTAGCTGCCTTTACATATCATATGGGAAAGCAATGGCCTATTAATCCAGAGACTCAGATAAATTTCTGGAGACCCAGGTTTGAATCTTACCATGATAGATGGTGGGATTGAACTTTTAAAAAATTAAAATTTGGAATTATGAATTTACTGATGACTATGAAATCATTATTGATTGTCAGAAAACCCTATCTGGTTCTTTCATGCCCTTCAGGGAAGGAAATCTGCCACGCTCACTTGGTCCGGCCTATGTGTGACTCCAGATCCAAAGCAACGTGACTGATTCTCAATTCCCCTTTGAAATGGCCTAGGAAACCATTCAGTTTTACAAAATCTCAAAGAAATGAAACCAAATGGATAACCTGGCATTGACCTAGGCACCAGAAAAGACACCAGCCCTGTTAACCCTGCAAAGTCCTCCTTAGTAACATCTGGGGGCTCGAGTCAAAATAGGCAGAGCTTTCCCACAGATTAGGTAAGCAGCTGCCTGACATAGTCATACTCATGGAATTACACCTTACAGATAATGTCCCTAGACACCACTATCACCATCCCTGGATATGTCCGGGACAGACACAGCAGAGATGGCAGCACAGTAGTATCCAGTCAGGAGGGAGTTGTCCAGGGAATCCTCAACATTGACTCTGGACCCCCATGAAGTCCCACGGCTTCAAGTTAAACTCGGGCAAGGGAACCTCCTGCTGATTACCACGTACCGTCCTCCCTCGGCTGATGAATCAGTGCTCCTCCATATTTGAATAACACGTAGAGGAAGTACTGAGGAGGGCAAGGACACAAAATGTACTCTGGGTGGGGGATTTCAATGTCCACCAACTAGAATGGCTTGGCAGCATTATTACTGATCGAGCTGATCGGGTCCGAAAGGGCATAGACGTTAGACTGGGTCTGTGGCAGTAGTCAGGGGACCAACAAGAAGGAAAAACAGACTTGACCTCATCCTTACCAATCTGCCGGCTGCAGATGCGTCTGTCCATGACAGTATCGGCAAGAGTGACCATTGCACAGTCCTTGTGGAGACAAAGTCCCACCTTCACATTGAGAATAACCTCCAACGTGTTGTGTGGCACTATCACTGTGCTAAATGGGACAGACTTCAAACAGATCTAGCAGACTGGACATCGATGAAGCACTGTGGGCCATCAACAGCAGCAGAATTGTACTCCAGCACAATCTGTAACCTCATGGTCCAGCATATCCCCCACTCAACCATTACCATCAAACCAGGGGATCAACCCTGTTCAGTGGAGAGTGTAGGAGGGCATGCCAGGAGCAGCACCAGGTATACCTGAAGATCAAGGTTGATAGTGTGGTGCTGGAAAAGCACAGCAGGTCAGGCAACATCCAAGGAGCAGGAGAATTGATGTTTCAGGCATAAGCCCTTCCTGATGAAGGGCTTATATGTGTCTGCTGTGCTTTTCCAGAACCATACTCTCAACTCTGATCTCCAGCATTGCAGTCCTCACTTTCTCCTAGTTGATTTTAACCGTACCTGAAGATGAGGTGTCAACATGGTGAAGCCACCAGACAGACTACTTGCATGCCAAACAGCATAAGCAGCAAATGATAGACTGAGCTAAGTGACTTCACAATCAAAAGATCAGATCTAAGCTCTGCAGTCCTGCCATATCCAGTCATGAATGAGAGTGGACGATTAAACAACTCACTGGAGGGGGAGGGTCCACAAATATACCCAACCTCAATGATGGAAATGCCCAACACATCAGTGCAAAAGATAAGGCTGGAGCTTTCACAGCAATCTTCTGCCAGAAGTGCTGAGTGGGTGATTCATCTTGGTTTCCTCCAGTGATCCCCAGTGTTACAGATACCAGTCTTTAGCCAATTCGATTCACTCCACATGATATCAATAAACTGTTAAAGGCACTGGATACTGAGAGACAGTGAGGACTGCAAATGCTGGAGATCAAAGTCAAGAGTGTGGTGCTGGAAAAGCATAGCAAGTCAGGCAGAATCCAAGGAATCCTGATGAAGGGCTTATGACCAAAACGTCGATTCTCCTGCTCCTCGGATGCTGCTTGACCTGCTGTGCTTTTCCAGCACCACACTCTTTGCATTGGATACTGCAAAGGCTGCAGACTCCGACAATAGTACTGAAGACTTGCGTTGCAGAACTTGCCTCTCCCCTAGCCAAGCTGTTCCAGTAAATTACAAAACTGACATCTACCCGATCTACTCGACAATGTGAAAAATTGCCCAAGCATGTCCTGTACATAAAAAACAGGACAAATCCAACCTAGCAATTGCTGCCACATCAATCTATTTTCGATCATCAGTAAAGTGATGGAGGGTGTCATCAACAGTGCTATCAAGCAGCACCTGCTCAACAATAACCTGCTCAGTGACGCCCAGTTTGGGTACTGCCAGGGCCACTCAGCTCCTGACCTCATTACAGCCTTGACTCAAACATGGACAAAAGAGTTCAATTCCAGAGGTGAGGTCATATAATCGTAGAGTAATCGAGTCCTACTGCACAGAGATAGGCCCTTCGGCCCAAATTGGCCAATGCCAACCAAAAGACAGGATGGTGAAGAAGGCAACTAGGATACCTTAATCAACCAGTACATAGAATTTAGGAGCAAGGAAGTCTTATTACAACTTTATGAAACATGGGTGAGGCCATAGGTGGAACTGAGGTGCAGTTCTATTTGCCACACTATCAGAAAATATGATTACACTGGAGAGAGCGCAGAGAAAATTCATAGAGTCAGAGACAAACAGCATTGAAATAGACCCTTTGGTCCAACTTGTCTGTGCCGAGCAGGTATCCTAAACTGAAACTAGTCTCATTTGCCTGCATTTGGCCCATATCCTTATAAATCTTTCCCAATCGTGTACCTTTCCAAATGTCTTTTAAATGTTGTAATTGTACCAGCCTGTACCATTTCCTCTGCTTGCACATTCCATACACGCACCACCCTCTGTGTGAAAAAGTAGGCCCCTTATGTCCCTTTTAAATCTTTCCCCTCTCACCCTTAAACCTATGCCCTCTAGTTTTGGAATCTCTCCTACCCTTGGAAAAAGACCTTGACTATTCACCCTATCCATGCCCCACATGATTTTATGAACCTTCTAATGTCACCCTCAGCTTCCAATGCTCCAGGGAAAAATGTCCCAGCCTATCCAGCCTCTCCCTATAGTTCAAGCCCTCCAGTTCCAGCGTCATTCTTGTAAATTTTTCTTTATTGTTTATGGTCTAACAAGTCCTTCCTGAGGGACGGTGACCAGAATTGTCCACAATATTCTAAATGTGGCCTCACCAAAGTCTTTAAAACTGAAAGAACTGTGCATGCTGTAAATCAGAAACAAAAACAGAAGTTGTTGGAAAAAATCAGCAGGTCAGGCAGCATCTGTTAAGAGAAATCAGAGTTAACATTTGGGGTCTGGTCACCCTTCCTCAGAACCACAATGTCTTCTCTCAGAGTCATAGAGATATACAGCTCCTTACCAATTACTTGTACAGCTGTGACATGACCTCCCAACTCCTATACTCAATGCACTGACCAATGAAGTCAAGCATACCAAATGTGTCCTTCACTACCTTGTCTACCTGCAATGCCACTTTCAAGGAACCATGAACCTACACCCCTCAGTCCCTCTGTTCAACAACACTCCCCAGGGTCCTACCATTGTAAGTCTGTAGAATGTCTGCCCTTGTTTGTCCTACACCAAAATGCAACACCTCACATTTATCAAAATTTATCGAATACCCTTCCAAGATGACAGCAGAGTTGGACTTTTCAGCCCAGAGCTCGTCCACTCCATCATTTTCTTTTTTTCTCTTTCTTTTTCTGTTTTGTATTTTCTTTTCCTTCTTTCTTCTTGGCAATGTCCTGAACTCCCAGTCACAGTATGGACCCAGACTCTCAGCTTCAGTGCACACCTGGCGTGGCTGGCTTCCAGCCCAGTGTGGTGGTCTGCCAGCCTAGCTTGGTGTGGTGGGCCTTTGGCCCATTGTGGTGGTCTGTTGGCCCAGGCTGGTGTGGTGGCCTATCAGCCCAAGGTAGTGGTCTGTCAGCTCAGTGTGGTGGGCCTTTGGCCTAGTGTGGTGGTCTGTTGGCCCAGGCTGGTGTAATGGTCTGACGGCCCAGTGTGGTGGTCTGTTAGTGGTCTCTCAATTGTCCTGCATGGCCTCAAAATAGACCTCTAGCCTCAAGATTATTCCAGAGCAGTCTCTCAACCTTGAGAGGCTCAAGATGAAGTCTGGTGCAGTTTGGACTAGGCATTTTTTTCCCCTTCCCCTCTGACACAATCAAGAGGAGAGTCATTGCGCACACACTGATCCAGCTCCCTCAGAGCCAGCTCTCAGTTAACAGAACCTCTGACATTCCTGTTTATTTTTTTCTCTTTTCTTTTATTATCCCCACACTACCGCCTAACTGCGGTAGTGCTTATTTTTTTCCCCAGCACCCATGTTGTGTGTGTGCAGGTGTGAGACACACTGAAAGACACAAGGTGCATGAATCTTTATTCATTTTCCACCACCGGAAGAAAGGAAACACCCGAGTGGCCAGTGACAAGCAACGCCCTTCTTGGACGAGACACGAGATGGCAGCATGGACTAGACACTAGGTGGGAGCGTGGACTAGACACTATGTGGCGGCGTGGGCTAGACACTAGGTGATGGTGCGGATGAGACACTGGGTGGCGGCGTGGACTAGAGTCATAGAGATGTACAGCACGGAAACAGACCCTTCGGTCTAGCCCGTCCATGCCGACCAGATATCCCAATCCAATCTAGTCCCACCTGCCAGCACCCAGCCCATTATCCCTCCAAACCCTTCCTATTCATGTACCCATCCAAATGCCTCTTAAATGTTGCAATTGTACCAGCCTCCACCACTTCCTCTGGCAGTTCATTCCAACACGTACCACCCTCTGCACGAAAACGTTGCCCCTTAGGTCTCTTTTATGTCTTTCCCCTCTCACCCCAAACCTATGCCCTCTAGTTCTGGACTCCCCAAACCCAGGGAAAAGACTTTGCCTGTTTATCCTATCCATACCCCTCATAATTTTGTAAACCTCGGTAGGGTCACCCCTCAGCCTCCGACGCTCCAGGGAAAGCAGTCCAGCCTGTTCAGACTCTCCCTATAGCTCAAATCCTCCAACCCTGGCAACATCCTTGTAAATCTTTTCTGAACCCTTTCAAGTTTCACAACATCTTTCTGATAGGAAGGAGACCAGAATTGCATGCAATATTCCAACAGTGGCCTAACCAATGTCCTGTAAAACCACAACATGACCTCCCAACTGCTGTACTCAATTCTCTGACCAATAAACGAAAGCATACCAAACGCCTTCTTCACTGTCCTATCTACCTGCGACTCCACTTTCAAGGATCTATGAACCTGCACTCCAAGGTCTCTTTGTTCAGCAACACTCCCTAGGACCTTACCATTAAGTGTATAAGTCCTGCTAAGATTTGCTTTCCCA
>NC_057733.1:4415193-4419949 GCF_004010195.1 Chiloscyllium plagiosum
AAATCAAAGAGGGAGTGCAAACGCCCACACCCAATATAGACGTGGTCCACGGACTCCACAGCGCCACAGAACAAGCAGTTGGGCTGGGAGTCCGTGAACCACCGCAATCTGCGGTTGCAGGGGACTGCTGCGTGCAGCACCCTCCACCCCAGATCCCCGAGAGAAAGGGGGAGGTCTCCTGCGTAGAGAGCCCTCCACTGGGGATCCCCACCGCCCGGTGGCAAATGGGCACGCCAAGGCGTGTCCGGACGGTGGATGAGGGAGAAGAGGTGGACGGTGTGCAGCAGCAGTCGATACAGAGCCCGCCTTTTTACGTCCTTAAAAAAGGGACGAAACTAAAATTCCGGAGGCGGCTCAGGTTGTGGGGCACAGGCTCCCGTGGGAAGTATGGGACCTTGGGGCCAATGTGAAATTCCATCCGGGCTGGGGTGAGCGCGGACGGGATTCCACCGCACACCTCAGCGTCCGAGCACAGCCGTTTTAAGGCGTTGGATGGCAGTGGCCACATACCGGACATCTACCGCTGCCCTGCTCACTATGTCTGGCAGCAGTGTCCAGCCCAGGCCCCCGGCACGTCCCCGACCCTGGTCACTCTCGCCGCCACGGCCGTCCCCTCCGACAGCCACTCGAACCCGCGAGTACGGAGGTGCGGATTCCTGAGCAACGGCTCCCTGACGACAGCCGCTACTCCAGCCGGAGGGTAGGCGCGGTGCGATTCGACCATGTTCCAGACAGTGATCAGGTCCTGGTAAAAGACAGGCAGCGTCTTGAGGGCGACCTCCAAACCGTCACGGTCGACGAACAGGAGCTGCGTGTCGTAGTTGAGGTTACGCACCTGGCAGAAAAAATACCTCGCCAGGGCGCACCACCTAGGAGGAGGCTCGACGTAAAGGTATCGCCGCAAGGTCTGAAGGCGGAATGTCGCGACCTGGGTGCGGACGCACACCAGCGACTGACCGCCCTCCTCAATAGGGAGACTCAGGACCTGCGCAGCGACCCAGTAGAGGAAGAAGAGGAGGAGGAGGAAGAAGAGGAGGAGGAGGAAGAGGAGGAAGAGGAGGATGAAGAAGAAGAGGAGGAAGAGGAAGAAGAAGAGGAAGAAGAAGTCGACCAACATTCTCTGGATGTCAGCGACAAAGCCAGGAGGAGGGACCAAAGTGACCAGCCGGTACCACAGCATGGCGGCCACCAGCTGGTTTATGACCAGCACTCGACTCCTGTAAGATAGCACTCGGAGCAGTCCTAGGCGAGCCGAGACTTTGGCCTCCAGCTCCTGCCAGTTGGCCGGCCAGGATTCCTCAGCCGGGCCGAGGTACACCCCCAGGTAGAGGAGATGGGTGGTACTCCAGCTGAACCCCTGTAACTCCTCCAGCAGAGAGTCCACCGCCACGGTGTTCCAGTAGTCCGGAACATTTGGCCCAGTTGATCCTGGCGGAAGACGCCGCCGAGTACACGGCCTGGCACTCGCGCATCCTCCCCAGGTCAGCCGGGTCGGTGAAAGTGAGAAGCACGTTGTCGGCGTAGGCCGAGAGGACCACCCCTGTGCCCGCGCCGCGCAGAACCAGCCCTGACAACCTCCTCCGCAAGAGGCGCAGGAAAGGCTCCACGCACAGGGAATACAGCTGGCCGGACAGGGGGCAGTCTTAATGCACTCCTCTCCAGAAACGAAGGGGCACCGTTAACTTTAACCAGACACACTGCTGCGGCATACAAAAACGTCGGATCTGGGCCAAACCCGAATGCCCACCAAGTCCCGAGCAGGTACTCGTGATCGACCCTGTCGAACGCCTTCTCCTGGTCGAGAGACAGGAAGGCGCTCGGCAGACCAGCCCGTCGACAGAAATGGATCAGGTCCCGGACCAGGTGGACGTTATCGTGTATCCTCCGGCCCGGGACCGTGTAGGACTGGTCCGGGTGGATCATGTGGGCCAGCACGGAGGCCAGGCGAGAAGACAACACCCTGGCGAAGATTCTGTAATCCGTGCTGAGGAGGGAGACCAGACGCCAGTTCTTTAGAGAACAAAGGCCCCCCTTCTTTGGCAGCAGGACGATGACCGCCCTGCGCCAAGAAAGGGGAAGCTCTTCAGCAGTTAGACATTCCCCCAGGACCTGTGTGTAGTTGCTCCCCAGGACGTCCGAGAACTCCACAGTCAGCCCGTCCAGCCCCGGGGTTTTGCCCCTCGAGAGCCGGTTGAGGGCGCCGGTCAGCTCCTCTAAGGTGGCCGGAGCTTTGAGCCTTCCAGCCTCCTCCGGGCTGAGCTGCGGCAGGTCCTCCCACAGAACTCTGCGAGCATCCTCACTGGACAGATGCTGAGAGAACAGAGCCATATAATAGCTTCGGACGTGGGCCCTGATTCCCTCCAGATCCAAGACGAGGGACCTATTGTCGGCCAGCAGCACAAGGAGCTGCTGACGGGTGCCACACCATTTTTCCAGCGAGTAGAAGAAGGGGGAGCCGCGGTCCAGGTCCTGGAGGAGCTGGATCCGCGACCTCACGTACGCGCTCCGAGCCCCGACGAGCTGCAGGTCCCGGAGCGCGGCCTTCTTCTCTTCGTACGCCCCGCGCAGGGCCGGGTCCGCGTCGGGCTGACCGAGGCGTGACTCCAGGTCAAGCATCTCCCTCTCCAACTCCCCAATCCTGGATTTCCACCTCTTTGTCAACCCCCTCACGTACTCCTGACAGAAAACGCAGACATGAGTCTTGCCCACGTCCCACCATAGCCTCAGAGTTCTCCAGCCGGCCCAGAAATGACGAAACGAGTCCCGGAACCGCTCGTCCTCCAGCAGCAGGTTGTTAAAGTGCCAGTACGCGGAGCCGAGCCTGGCGCCGAACGGAAGGAGTTCCGCCCAGACCAGGTGATGGTCCGTGCACGACACCTGCTGCGTGGAGGCCGTCGGAAAACAGGAGGCGTACGCCCGCGAAACGTACAGGCGGTCGATTCTGGACGCTCCGACCCCAGGTCTCACGAAGGTGAAGGCGATGGAGTCGGGATGGAGATTCCGCCAGATGTCCACCAGGTCAAAGGACTTGACCAAGTCCCCCATCCTCCTCCCCAACGGCCAGCCAGTGCGGGCACCGCCGTGGTCCCTGTCCTCGAGGATGCAGTTAAAATTGCCCCCAAGGACGACGCACTGGTTCTCGTCGATGGAGGCAAGATGAATGGACACTTCGCCAAAGACGCTCGCTTGCCTCGGCCCGGCCAGGGGAGCGTAGACGTTCACCAAGTGAAGCACCGTGCCCCCCAGCCGAACCGTCAGGTGAAGCAAACGGCCTGGCACGGGCTCCCTGACCCCCAAGATCTCCGGCTGAAAATACGGGGCCAACACGATAGCCACCCCGCCAGATCTGCGGGTGAAGTAACTCATGTAGCCCCCCCCCCCAGCCACTCCAGGAGCCAGGTGGCTTCGTCTCCCGGGGTAGTGTGGGTTTCTTGCAGGAAGCACACCGCATACCTCCCGTCCCGAAGGACCGAGAGGGTCTGGAATCTGCGCTGTGACTCCCTGCTGCCGTTGATGTTGAGGCTGGCTATAGTCTTCATGTCAGAAGCGTTGTGCAACCACCACCAGTACGGTTAAAAACCTATATACATATTTACAGGGAGGACGAGGGAGGGGCACAGAAGTCCCTCACCAGGAGTGACCCCAGGAAGTTCGTGACTCTCTTTCACTCATTAGCATCAAGCCCAGGCGCCTGGCGAGCAGAGTGGGCCGACCAGTAAACTCTTTCGAAGGAGCTCCAACGGTCAAGCACCAGTTGGGCTCTATCCCGGTGACTCAGTTTCCTTGACAAACTCCCAGAGTTCCTTTAAAATTTCGGAGTGACGCTCCTTCATCAGGAGCGTCGCTCCGAAAGCTAGTGTGCTTCCAATTAAACCTGTTGGACTATAACCTGGGTGTTGTGATTTTTAACTAAGTACACCCCAGTCCAACACCAGCATCTCCAAATCATCATTGTACTTAGTTAACCTTCTTCACTGTCCCTCCAATTTTAGTGTCATCCACAAACTTGCTAAACGTACCTCCTATATTCTCAACCAAATCATTGATAAAATTGATAAACAGTGGTTTCAGAGCCAATCCTACCGATCTCCAGTCCAAAAAACAAACCTCTACCATCACCCTCTGTCTTCCATCATCAAGCCAATTTTGTATTAAATTGGCTAACTCTACCAATGCGGAACCTTGTTGAAGGCCTTGTTAAAGTCAACGTAGATGATGTATCTTCATCCATCTTCTTGGTAATCTCTTCAATAAAAATCAATCAAATTTGTGAGACGCTTTTTCCCATGCACTAAGCCATGCTGACTCTCCCTAATTTGTCCTTGCCTTTCCAAGTACATGTAAATCCTATCTCTCAGAATCCCCTTCAACAACCTACTCACTACCGATGTTAGGCTCACTGATTTATAGTTCCCTGGCTCTTCCTTGCAGCCTTTCTTAAACAATGGTACAACATTAGCCAAGGAACAGGAGAATCGACCTTTCGGGCATAAGCCCTTCTTCAGGAATGAGGAGGGTGTGCCAAGCAGGCTAAGATAAAAGGTAGGGAGGAGGGACTTGGGGGAGGGGCGTTGGGAATGCGATAGGTGGAAGGAGGTTAAGGTGAGGGTGATAGGCCGGAGAGGTCGGGAAGAAGATTGCAGGTCAAGAAGGCGGTGCTGAGTCCAAAGGTTGGGACTAAGATAAGGTGGGGGGAGGGGAAATTAGAAAGCTGGAGAAATCTGCATTCATCCCCTGTGGCTGGAGGGTTCCTAGG
>NC_057733.1:4420244-4423638 GCF_004010195.1 Chiloscyllium plagiosum
GACTCCCTCGTCAGGTCCACACCCCCCACCAACCCAACCTCCACTCCCGGCACCTTCCCCTGCAACCGCAAGAAATGCAAAACTTGCGCCCACATCTCCTCCCTCACTTCCCTCCAAGGCCCCAAGGGATCCTTCCATATCCGTCACAAATTCACCTGCACCTCCACACACACCATTTACTGCATCCGCTGCACTCGATGTGGCTTCCTCTACATTGGTGAGACAGGCCGCCTACTTGCGGAACGTTTCAGAGAATACCTCTGGGACACCTGGACCAACCAACCCAACCACCCCGTAGCCCAACACTTTAACTCCCCCTCCCACTCCACCAAGGACATGCAGGTCCTTGGCCTCCATGTCAAAGTACCAAGGTTCCTCATGGTATTCTGGTTAGCAAGGTTAGATCCCATGAAATAGAGGGAGAATTGGCCATTGGATACAGAACCAGCTCAAAGGTAGTTTACAGAGGGTGGTGGCGGAGGGTTGGTTTTCAGACTGCAGGCCTGTGACTAACAATATGCCATAAGTATCAGTGCTGGGTCCACTGCTTTTTGTAATTTATATAAATGATTTAGATGTGAACAGAGGAGATATGGTTAGTAAGTTTGCAGATGGCACAAAAATTGGAGGTGTGGTGGACAGTAAAGAAGGTTACCTCAAAGTAGAATGGGATCTTGATCAAATGGGCAGGTGGGCCGAGGAATGGCAGATGGAGTTTAATTTAGGTAAATATGAAATGCTGCATTTTGGAAAGGTAAATCAGGGCAGGACTTATACACTTAATGGGAATATCCTGGGGAGTGTTGGTGAACAAAGGGACCTTGGAGTGCAGGCTCATAGTTCCTTGAAAATAGAGTTGCAGGTAGCTAGAATTGTGAAGAAGGCATTTGATATTAGATTAGATCACTTCTAGTGTGGAAACAGGCCCTTTGGCCCAACAAGTCCACACCAACTCTCCAAAGAGCAACCCACCCAGACCCATTCCTCTACATTTACCCCCTCACCTAACACTACAGGCAATTTAGTATGGCCAATTCACCTAACCTGCACATCTTTGGACCGTTGGAAGGAAACTGGAGCACCCGGAGGAAACCCACGCAGACACGGGAAAAATGTGCAAACTCCACACAGACAGTTATCTGAGGCAGGAATTGAACCCGGGTCTCTGGTGCTGTGAGGCAGCAGTGCTAACCACTGTGCCACCTACTTAATTGGCCTTTATTGGTTGATGCATTGAGTATCGGTGTTGGGAGGTCATTTTGTGACTGTACAGGACATTGGTTAGGCCACTTTTGGAATAGGGTACTCAATTCTGGTCTCCGTTATAGGAAGGATGTTCTGAAATTTAAAAGGTTTCAAAAAGGATGTTGCCAGGATGAGCAATAGGGAGAGGCTGAATAGACTGGGGCTATTTTCCATGGAGCGTCAGAGAAGCTGAGGGGCGACCTTATAGAAGTTTATAAAATCATGGGGGGAATAGATAAGGTGAATAGTCAAGGTCTTTTGCCCAGGGTAGTGGAGTTCGAAACTGGAAGGTATTGGTTTAAGGTGAGAGGGTAAAGCTTGAAAAGGAACATAAGGGGCTGGTTTTTCATGCAGGCTGGTACAATTGCAACATTTAAAAGGTACCTGGATGGGTATATGAATAGGAAGGGTTTAGGGGGATATTGGATAAATGCTGACAAATTGGACAAGATTAATTTAGGATATCTGGTTTGCATGGATGAGTTATACCAAAGGGTTTGTTTCCTCTATGGCTCTGTTATCCACTTATTAATGTTGATATTTCTTTATGCATATTGGTGATAAAGGTAATAAAATAACATGGTAAAACATAAGGATGGAAATGACCTTAACCACTTATCAGAGACTCAGCTCACTCCTTTCTCTGTAGTAGAACAAGAATCAATTACAACCAGCTTCAATGCATCTAGCTCTATCTCTGACTGTCTTGGGTCCTTTTCTCACCAGAGATTATACAAATGAGGCCTGTTTTCTCTAGAATTAGAAGGCTAAGCAGCGATCTGATCAAGTCTTCAAGGATTAACAGGAAAGACAGGAGAGATAAAGGTAAACTATTTCCATTGGTTGGGGATGCTAGAACGAGGATGTATAGTCTATATATTAGGGTGAGATTAGATTAGATTCCCTGCAGTATGGAAACAGGCCCTTCGGCCCAACAAGTCCATACCAACCCTCTGACAAGTAACCCACCCAGACCCATTCTCCATATTTTCCCCTGACTAATGTACCTCACACTATGGGCAATTTAGTACAGCCAATTCACCTGACCCGCACATCAGGAGAGGTGTTAGGAAGCATTTCTACACCTACAGGTTGGTAGAGGTTTGGAACTCTCTTCCACAAATAGTGGTGGATGCTAAATCAGTTGTTAATTTTAAATCCTAGCCTACAATCCCTGGACATTACAGGGCAATTTAGCATGATCAATCCACCTAACCTGCACATCTTTGGACAGTGGGAGGAAACTTGAGCACAGCTTATACATAGAACATAGAACATTACAGCGCAGTACAGACCCTTCGGCCCTCGATGTTGCACCGACCTGTCATACCAATCTGAAGCCCATCCCACCTACACTATTCCATGTACGTCCATATGCCTGTCCAATGACGACTTAAATGTACTTAAACTTGGTGAATCTACTACCGTTGCAGGAAAAGCATTCCATACCCTTACTACTCTCTGAGTAAAGAAACTACCTCTGACATCTGTCCTATATCTATCACCCCTCAATTTAAGCTATGCCCCCTCGTGCTCGCCGTCACCATACTTGGAAAAAGGCTCTTCCTGTCCATCCTATCTAACCCTCTGATTATCTTCTATGTCTCTATTAAGTCACCTCTCAATCTTCTTCTCTCCAACAAAAACAGCCTCAAGGCCCTCAGCTTTTCCGCGTAAGACATTCCCTTTATACCAGGCAACATCCTAGTAAATCTCCTCTGCACTCTATCCAAAGCTTCCACATCCTTCTTATAATGCGGTGACCAGAACTGTACACAATACTTCATGTGCAGCCGCACCAGAGCTTTGTACAACTGTAGCATAACCTCATGGTTCCGGAACTCGATCCCTCTATTAATAAAAGCTAAAACACTGTGTGCCTTCTTAACAACCCTGTCAACCTGTGTGGCAGCTTTCAAGGATCTGTGTACCTGGACACTGAGATCTCTCTGCCCATCTACACTACCAAGAATCTTATCATTAGCCCAGTACTTTGCATTCCGGTTACTCGGGCCAAAGTGAATCACCTCACACTTGTCCGCATTAAACTCCATTTGCCACCTCTCAGCCCAGCTCTGCAGCTTATCTATGTCTCCCTGTAACCGACAAAATCCTTCGTCACTATCCACAACTCCACCGACCTTAGTGT
>NC_057733.1:4423996-4425955 GCF_004010195.1 Chiloscyllium plagiosum
CCCCACCTTTAGAAAACTTCGGCCGAAGGTTGTCCGCTCCCTGATCTGCCAACGTTGCCAACTTGCCGTTGTCTTTTTTCCTTCCCGCGTCGGGATCACCAAATGTTAAGACGGACCCGCGGGGTCCCGTCTTTGCGTGTTCTTTCGGAAGGAGAGACTCACACTGGCAACTATGGTTAGACGCAGACAGCAGTTTATTCACAGAATCTTAACTGGTACAACGAATCTACAAGCATCATTCGTTGGAGAAGGCGTTCTCCCTGGGGATCCGTCCTCCTATTGGCCGCATCGAAGTGCCTGTCCAGCTCCTGCTGTGCTTGACAATGGCTCGTCCATGCCAACCAATTTTCCCAAACTGAATTAGTCCCACTTGCTTATTATTGGCCCATATCATTCTGAACCTTTCCTATTCATGTACCTATCAAATGTCCTTTAAATGTTGTAATTGTACCTGCACCTGCCATTTCTCTAGCAGTTCATTCCTTATATGAACCACCCTCGGTGTGAAAAAAATTGCCCCTCAGGTCCCTTTGAAATCTTTCTCTTTTCATCTTAAAATTATGCCATCTAGCTTTTGACTCTCCAAAACTCTGGAAAATACCTTTGCCATTCATCTCACAAGACACCAAAAGACCATAAGAAATAGTATGGCAATGTTGCTCCTTTAACAATGTTATTTGTCCTTGTTTTGTTTTCAAGAGGGGTTGTAAAAGCAGAGGTTATGATATGTCTGGAAATATCTACTTTAAAATGCTTTTAAGTCATTGAACAAGCATTTTTTAAAAATAAAAGGGGAGTGGCTAGTTCTCCCAATTCAGGATCTTTTCTGGTTTGGTTTAGTTTTAGCAAGCAGTCTGAAGCTGCTGGTCAAGTTTTTAGCTGAGGACCCAAAGAACAGCTCCATGCTGATCCTTTGTCTCTCTGACATCTCTTCTGTAAGAACCTGTGTTTGATTTTGTTTCTGGGGATATTGTAAGTATTTGGAACAGCATCATTAAGTTGCGATAGAATCGACCATGTTTTTAGATAGGTTATTATTCTATATTTGGTTCTCTTTTGTTCATGTTTTATTCAGTGGTCTGTAAATACATTGTGGGCGGCACGGTGGTTAGCACTGCTGCCTCACAGCACCAGAGACCCGAGTTCACTTCCCGTCTCAGGCGACTGACCGTCTGGAGTTTGCACATTCTCCCCGTGTCTGCGTGGGTTTCCTCCGGGTGCTCCGGTTTCCTCCCACAGTCCAAAAATGTGTAGGTTAGGTGAATTGGCCATGCTAAATTGTCCGTAGTGTAGAGGAATGGGTCTGGGTGGGTGCACTCCGGCGGGTCGTGTGGACTTGTTGGGCCGAAGGGCCTGTTTCCACACTAAGTAATCTAATCTAAATTCTGTTAAAACGTTTGGACCAGCTACTTCACTCCTGGAATATCCACTTTACTCCTGTTTAAAACAACTAGAAAAGTTATGATCTGGGCTATCTGCTTGAGAGGGTGTCTGGTCTGGTCCATAACAATAGGTGCAGAAATTAGACCATTCAGCACATTAAGTCTTTTCTGCCATTCAATCATGGCTAATAAGTTTCTCAACCCCACTCTCCCATTTTCTTCTCATAATTCTTAATCCCCTTGACAATAAAGAATCTCTGTCTTAAATATACTCAATGACATGGCCTCCATAGCCTTCTGTGGCAAAGTATTCCATAGATTTACCAATCTCTGGCTGAAGATGTTTCTCCTTATCTCTGTTCTAAAAGGTCTTCCCTTTATTCTAAGGCTATGCCCTCGGGTCCTAGTCTCTCTACCAGTTGTTAAGACGGACCCGTGGGGTCCCGTCTTTGCGTGTTCTTTCGGAAGGAGAGACTCACACTGGCAACTATGGTTAGACGCAGACAGCAGTTTATTCACAGAATCTTAACTGGTACAACGAATCTACAAGCATGCATTCGTTGGAGAAGGCGTTCTG
>NC_057733.1:4427786-4429209 GCF_004010195.1 Chiloscyllium plagiosum
CTGCTGCTTCCGGTTGTCAGTTCCAGTTGTCCGTTGCAGTGGCCGGTATATTGGGTCCAGGTCGATGTGCTTATTGATTGAATCTGTGGATGAGTGCCATGCCTCTAGGAATTCCCTGGCTGTTCTCTGTTTGAGTTGTCCTACAATAGTAGTGTTGTCCCAATTGAATTCATGTTGCTTGTCACCTGCGTGTGTGGCTACTAAGGATAGCTGGTCGTGTCGTTTTGTGGCTAGTTGATGTTCATGTATGCGGATCGTTAGCTGTCTTCCTGTTTGTCCTATGTAGTGTTTTGTACAGTCCTTGCATGGGATTTTATTAATTATTAATAACTTATTATTAATGAAAAAGATATAATTGTGATGACAAAAGAATTTCTTTTTATCACAGAATGAGTTCTTGGAGCCTGGAATGTGCTGTGTGGAGTGGAGGCAGGTTCAATTCAGGCCTATAATGTCCTGACGACCAGAGTTCAAATCCCACCAAAGCAGATAGAAGAATAGAACATAGCAATAGGCAGAGGCTATTGTGCTGTTTGAGTCTGCTCTGCCATTCATCATGATCATGGCTGATCATCCAACTCAATAGCCCAATCCTGCTTTCTCCCCATAGCCTTTGGTCCCATTTGGCCCAAGTGCTATATCTAGCTGCTCCTTGAATGTATTCAATGTTTTGGCATCAACTACTTCCTGTGGTAATGAATTCCACAGGCCTGCTATTCTTCTGATGAAGAAATGTCTCCTCATCTTCATCCTAAATGGTCTACCCCGAATCCTCAGACTGTGACCCCTGGTTCTGGATGCACCCACCACAGGAACATCCTCCTGCATCACCCTGTCTAGCCCTGCTAGAATTTTATAAGTCTCCGAGGTCTCCCCTCATTTGTCTGAACTCCAGCAAAAACAATCCTAACCTAGTTAATCTTTCCTCATACATCAGTTCCGCCTTCCCCAGAATCAGCCTAGTAAACTTTCACTACACTCCCTCGAGAGCAAGAGCATCCTTCCTCAGAAAAGGAGGCCAAATATGCACACAATATTCTAGATGTGGCCTCACCAAGGCCCGTATAACTGCACATCACATCCCTGCTCCTGTACTTGAAATCTCTCATAATAAAGGCCTTCTTTACCACCTGCTGCACCTGCATGCTTACCTTCAGCTATTGGTGCACAAGGACACCCAGGTCCCACTGCATACTCCCCTCTCCCAATTTACTCCATTCATGGAGTAATTTGCCGCCTTGTTTTTGCATCCAAAGTGAATAACCTCACACTTATCCAAATTATACTGCATTTGCCATTGATTTGCCCACTCTCCCAATCTGTCCAGCGCATGCTAAAGCATCTCTGCATCCTCATCACAGTTCACCCTCCCACTCAACTTGGTGTCATCTATAAACTTTGAGATGTTACATTTTGTTCCCTC
>NC_057733.1:4429709-4450745 GCF_004010195.1 Chiloscyllium plagiosum
TCGGTTCATTAATATGTTAATTCTAGAACTACTTTTAAGTCACATTTTGATTTGATTACTCACTGTGCCACCCTCAAGGTAATTTAAGGTTTTATAAGAAAACGTGACATCTCAGCTCAGACAATGTATCAAAGGTGTGAGGTTAGAGTCTGTATCTCAATGTTGAGTCAGACTGGATTGACTGCCTGCGGGTTGTGTGATATTTGAGCAAAAATAGAATGTATCTGCAAATACAATTCTGCAAATGCAAATTCACCCCATGGACTTTTATGTGTGCGTGTGCATGTGAGAGAGGGCGAAAGAGAGAGACAGTGTGTGTGAGAGTCTGTGTGTTTGTATATGTGCGTGCCTGGTAGAATTTGAGCATGAGTGTGACAGAGTATAAGCCTGTGAGAGGGTGTGGTGTGTGTTGGGGAGCGGTGTGTGTGTGTCTGAGAGAGTGTGAATGTGAGAGTATGTAAGGGTGTTTATATGTGTGCTTGTGTCTGTATGAGAGTGTATAATGTAGAGGGTCACCTGTAGTGTGACATGAACCCTAGGTCCCAGTTGAGGCCATCTCATGGGTATCACACCTAGCTGTCAGTCTCTGCTCGGCCACTCTGCATTGTTGCATATTCCAAAGTCCACCTCCTTTTCAGTAAGGTAACCAAACTACACACAGCACTCCAGGTATGGTCTCACTAAAGTCCTGTTTAACTGCAGTAAGACATACCTTCTTCTAAGGAGACAGTGAGGTCTGCAGATGCTGGAGATCAGAGTTGAGAGTGTGTTGCTGGAAAAGCACAATAGGTCAGACAGCATCCGAGGAGCAGGAAAAATTAAGGTCTCTGGTCCAAAACATCGATTTTCCTGCCCTTTGGATGCTGCCTGACCTGCTGTGCTTTTCCAGCAACACACTGTCATCCCTCCTTCTAACCTCCTCCTCTTCCAATGAAGATCCACATACCATTTTGTTTACTAATTACACGTTACACTTGCCTATTTACTTTCATTAACTGGTGTACAAGTGCATCAGGATCCCTTTGGGCATCCACACTTTCCAATGTATCACCATTGAACAATACTCTTCCTTTCTGTTATTCACACCAAAGTGTATAACTTCACATTAAGCATGTTATTACTTCATCTGCTGTGTATTTGTATTTGGAGCTGACTAACCTGAGATATCTGCACTTAGGTCTTAAGTGGTAACTGTTTAGTGATTTTGTTTCATAGAGATTCCAAGAGATGGAAGAACAACATTGGGTTGAAGCATTATTTCCTCCACATTTCAATGTGCAAGATATTATTGGGAAGGGTGTTACTTCGGAGCTGGTACTCGTTTCTGAAAACTTCGCAGTCAGGAGAGTCAAAAGAATTAAAACCATTTATCAGCAGAAAATTGAGAATTTTCAACAAGAGCAGAAATTTAAAAGAAAAGCTTACAGTTCAGGATGGACTGCATCAGTAACAGATACTCAAACTCCCATTGAAGACCTGAAATTACAGATCTGTGGAAACAGTCATGCTGGCATGTTTAAATCAGACAAATCAGATAGAAATGCTGAGAATATTATTGATGGAATGGAAGAGCAGTGTATCTGGAACACTGAGGAACTAACAACTTTACATGAAATGAAGTGTAGAAAAGACACTAAGCAACAACATTTAAAAGCACAGCTGGCACTTGTGCATTTTCAGGCAGAAGAGCTGAAGGCACGCAACAAGAAATTAACTGTCTGCCTGGAAATCAAAGAGACCGAACTTCATAAGACTAAACTAGATTTACAGAACAATGCCTTATACCTAAGACAAACCATGCAAGAAAGTGTTAAAAAGGATTTGCAAATTCGAGGTCTTAAAGAAGATTTACAAGAAAAGATAGTGACCATGCATAACCTGAGCTCCCAACTGCAATGGAACAGGCTGGAGACACAGGATCACCACCTTGAAAAGGAGAAACTCATCTCCAATTGGAAACAGGTGGAACTGGAGCATCAGTTGGAAAAGGTCTGTTTGCTGGAAAGGTGGAAAGAAAAGTCAAGCTTAGAACTGAAGAAACGACAAACAGAACTGGACACAGTAAAGACTGAACTGAAAAAGGAGAGATGTCAACATGCTCAAAATAAGCAAGCTCTGGAATTGTTGCGCAAGCATTGCTCTAGTTTACCATCGTTGGACCTAGCTCAAAACTTTAAAGTTGACTTTTTAAATAAGTGATATCATCTGTTATTTTTTATTTAATGCTTTCAGTTACTGAATATAAACTAAAATTAAACTTTTGAAGAGATCTTCAATCAGTTACTGCTTAAAATAGCTACTGCCATTAAATCATTAAATATTACAGGATAGGTCAGTGGGGAGGGAACCATGTGGCCGACCACTTCAACTCCCCCTCCCATTCTGCCAAGGCGATGCAAGTATCAGGTTCCTCCACCACCACCAAATCTGACTGGAGGAAGAACGCCTCATGTTCTACCTTGGGACCCTACAACCACAAGGCATCAACATTGACTTCACCAGTTTCCTTATCTCCTCTCCCCCCACCTCGCACCAGATCCAACCCTCCAACTTGGCATAGCTGTCTTAAACTGTCCTATCTGTCTATTTTCCTTTCCACCTATCCACTCCACCCTCCCCTCCGACCTATCACAATAACTCCTTGCTGGCATCTACCTATCGCTTTCCCAGCTACCTTACCCCCAGCTCCACCTCCGCCCTCCTATTTATCTCTCAACCCCTTTCACCCCACATTCTGGATGAAGGACTTATGCTTGAAACGTCAACACTCCTGATCCTCAGATGCTGCCTGACCTGCTGTGCTTTTCCTGCGCCACACTCTTCAACCATGACCTTGTCTGCTTGGCATCGCAAGTACACATCTAAATACTTCTTAAGTGCTGTGAGGGTTTCTACCAGCTTTACAAGCAGTGAGTTCCAGATTCTCACCATTTGCATTTTTTCTCAACAAAGAATTTCCTCAGGTGTAGAGGGATTGCACATCCAGAGTGAAGAAGAGGCAGGTGGAGGCAGCAAACTAGAAGTTTTGATACTGATGTAAAGTGTGAAAAGAATCGCAGATGTAAGTGGGAAAGGACTGGATAAGGAGAGAAAAGAAATGAGTCAAGGTTGGAAGAAATAAGTTCCATAGGAGGCAGGAACAGGCTGAAACAATGGGTCTGCACAGAAAGCCATGTTCGTCAATTTTAGGAAGAATTTAGAAGTGGGTCATTCATATTTGGGGGAACTGAAGTGGCGAGCTGGGGTGGGGGACAGGGGGAGAGAGATCCCTAAATGTTGAGGATAGTGACAGTCGATGTTCGCTGGAAGGGTCAGTGTCCGGGGGCAGATAAAAGGGGGTGTCTCGGAGACTGAACATTCAGTCTCTGCAAGATAGAGGTCAGTATGCAAGAAAAAACAACACTATCCTTGATGGCAGGTTGGATTAAAATGTCAGGGTTGGATCTGAGAAGATGGAGTGCTGTCAGTTTAGAGGAGATTAGGTTCAAATCAGTGGGGACAGCAGAGAAATTAATTTAACTGATGTCACGTTGACAGTTCTGAATGAAAGGTTGTGTGCAGGTAAGAGAATAAGAGGGAGGGGTCAAGATGGAGGGAGAATATTGGAAGCTGGAGGAGAGGTCTGTCGGGGAGTGGAGACTTGTCCAAAGAAATGGGTGCAGAGGTGAAGGTGACAGAATAATGGTTCAACATCATGTCATGCCCAAATTTATTGCAGCAGGGCATAAGGGGATAACACTAAGTCCTTTACTGAGTACAGATTATTCAGCATGAGAGAGTATAAGATCATAAAATATAGGAGCAAAATTAGGGCATTTGGTCCATTGAGTCTGCTATACCATTCAATTATGGCTGCTGTGTTTATCAACCCCATTCTCCCACCTTCTCCCTGTAATCCTTAATCCCCTTACTCATCAAGAACCTTCACTCTGAGGTTGTGCCCTCAAGTCTTAGTCTCTCCTACTAGTGGAAACATCTCTACATCCACTCTGTCCAGGCCTCTCAGTATTCTGTAAATTTCAATCAGATTCCTCCTCATCCTTCTAAACTTGATCAAAAACAGACCCAGAGTTCTCAACCACTCCTCATAATGACATGCCATTCATCCCCAAGATTGTTCTTGTTAACACCCGCTGCACCCTTTCCAATACCAGCACATCCTTCCTTAGATATGGGGCCCAAAATTACTCGCAATATTCCAAATGCTGTCTGACCAAAGACTTCCGCAGCCTCAGCAATACATTTCTGCTTTCGTATTCTAGCCCCATGAAAATGAATGCTGACATTACATTTGCCTCCCTAACTGTCAACTGAAACTGCAGGCTAACTTTAAGAGAATCCTGAACGAGGACTTCCAAATCCCTTTGTGGTTCAGATTTTCAAAGTCTTTCCCCATTTAGAAAATAGTTCATGCCTCTATTCTTCCTACCAAAAGTGCATAACCTCACATTTTCCCACATTGTATTCCACTTGCTTACCCACTCTCCCAGCCTGTCCAAGTCTTTCTGCAGCTCTCCTGCCTCTTTACTACAACCTGTCCCTCCACTTATCTTTGTCATCTGCAAACTTAGCAACAATGCCCTCAGTTTCTTCATCCAGATCATTAATAAATAGTATGAATAGGTATGATCCCAACAGTGACCCCTGTGAAACTCCAGTAGCCACCAGCTGCCATCCTGAAAAGACCCTTCATCCCCGCTGACTCCCTAAATACCTGCTAAGAATTGGGGTTCAGAGGAAGGGTTGCCTTTCTATTTCTATGGTCATATATCCATAACAAACCTATTGACTTCCTTGATTTCCTTGACTATGCATCCTAACCCTGCTTCCTGTCAGGACTACATTCCATTCTCCCAATTCCTGTCTCCATCATATTCGTTCTAATGATGCTGCCACCTGCAGGGGATCCTTTGAAATATCCACCTTTTTCCTTAATTGAGGATTCTGCACCACTATGGCTGACAGAGGGCTCAGCCATGTCCAACACATTTCCTGCATTTCTGCTCTCACCCATTCCCTCCACAGCTATCGTTAATATGTTTCAGTAGTATAAGAATTTTTAAAATTCTTTTATCATGAAAAAATGTTCTTTTTTTCAAACAGAATTGTGTTAATGGAACTTTGGCAAGACCTATACATATCTTTTTTATACAATTTTATACAAATCTATACAAATTTATTAGTTATTACATTTCAGTGGTATGAGTTTTTTTATTTAGATTCATTTTTGGTTTATTTATAGTTAAAAATGCAACAAAAGCAAACCCAAAAAAACACAAATTTTTTCAAATGGAGTTCTGTTAATGGACCTTTTGGAGTGACCTACTTGTGGGAGACTCATTTTTTTCTCTAAAATTACGTGCATAGAAGAGAGAATTATTTTAACATTGCTAAATAGACTTTTATTTATATCACAGAGAAGAGTTTTTTTTTAATGGAGTTGTATTTACCAAGCTTTTGGAGATGCCTGCACATGAACAATTCTGGAGTGAGTTTTTTTTAAATATATCAGAAGATTAAAAGCCATCTGCTGAACCACTTGAATTCGAATTTTTCAAATTCGATTGTCAGCTAAGTTGTTGATTGTATTTAAGATTTATATGTTTGCTTTTTTAAATTTCTTACTTTTTGCATGCTTAATATTAATTCTTTGTGTAAAGAAAGTTAGTTTATTTCATATAAAGGTACTATTGTAAGCTGGTTCTTTTTAGGCTTAATGTAATTGAGGGTATACAAGAAACACAGAGTTAGATGGCTAGTAGATTTAGAGAAGTGATTACACAGCAGGATCAGTCTGATAGATGGGTGACTGTTAGGAAAGGTAAGAAGGTAGTGCAGACGTCTCCTGTGGCTATTCCTTTCTCAAACAGATACTCAGTTTTGGGTACTGTTGAAAAGGATAATCTCTCAAGAGGAAAATAGAAGAGACAGTCAGGTCTTGGACTCTAAGAATGAGTCTTATGATAGATGGGTTTGACAAAATTTTTAAAAATAATTGTTTTGAGGACTCTCCTGTCAAGGACATAGGCTGGAGATTCTGCAGCAGTGAATGTGAATCTAGAATAGGATGATGCTTTCCTAGTGCCAGAATTAAATGCTTCTCACAAAACATTTGAAGCATATTGTTAAAGGGGAGAGTGAAGAACTGGAAGTTATTGTACACTTTGGTAGGAATGACATAATTAAGGAAAAGATCAAAGCTTTACAGAGTGAATATAAAAGGTTAGATAGAAAATTTAGCAAAGTAAGTCAAGAATTAAATTGCATTTCTTTTGATGCATGGAGTCTTACAGATAAGGCTGATGAACTCAGGGCATGTTTGGGAATATGGGATTTGGATGTCATGCTATTGCAGAAACTTGACTGAGGGATGCACAGCACTGGCAGCTCAATGTTCCAAATTTTGATGCTATAGGAAGGATAGAAAGAGAGGCAAAAGAGGAGGGAGAATGGTGTTGTCTGAAAAATTGTCTATTGAAAATATATGGGTTGAAACTAGAAATAAAAAAAGAGTGATCATCTTGATAGGATTGTACTATAGACCCCCCAGTGAGAGGGAAATTGAGGAACAAATACGCAGAGAGATCTCAGAGATGTGTAAGCATAACAAGGTTGTAATAGTAGATGATTTTAATTCTCTAAACATTGGCACTATCATGGTGTTAAAGGTTTGGATTCTTAAGAGGGAGATCAGGAAGGCAAAGAGGGGATATGAGAGCCTTGGCAGATAAGGTTCAGGATAATACAAAGAGATTCTACAAGTACATTAAGAACAACAGAGCAACTAGAGAGAGACTAGCGCCCCTTAAAAATGAAGGAGGTCATCTTTGTATTGAACCTCTAGAGATGGGGAGAGATATTAAATGAATATTTTGCATCGGTTTTACCATGGAGAAAGAAATGTAGGCTAGAGAACTTGGAAATAAATATTGATGTTTTAAAAACAGTTCATATACAGTCATACAGCATGGAAACAGACTCTTCGGTCCAACCAGTCCATGCCAAGCATAATCCTAAACTAATCTAGTCGCACCTGCCTGCTCCTGGTCCATATCCCTCCAAACATTTCTTATTCATGTCCTTATCCAAATGTTTTTAAACATTGTAACTGTATCTACATCCATCATTTTCTCTGGAAGTTCATTCCACACACTGTGTATTAAAAAAATAGTTGCCCCTCATGTCTTAAATCTTTTTCCTGTCACCTTAAAAATATGCCCCCTTGGCTTGAAATCTCCCACCTTAGGGAAAAAGACACTTGTCATTCACCTTATCTGTACCTCTGATTATTTTATAAACCTCTATAAGGTCACCCCTCAACCTCCTACGCTCCAGTGAAAAATTCCCAGCCTAACCAGCCTCTCCTTATAACTCAAACCCTCTAGACTCAGCAACGTCCTGGTAAATCTTTTCTGAACCCTGTTCAGCTTAATAATATCCTTCCTTTCACAGGGCGACCAGAACTGTACGCAGTACTCCAGAAGAGGCCTCACCAAAGTCCTGTCCAACCTGACGAACCAACTCTTATACTTAATGATCTGAACAATGAAGGCAAGTGCTAAACACGATTTAACCACTCTCTCCCTATGTGTTACAAACTTTAAAGAATTAGGTACCTGAACCCCTAAGGTCCCTCTTTTTTACAACACTATACAATTCCCTCCCGTTAATTGTCTAAGTCCTGCCCCTGTTTGTTGCACTAAATTACATTTAGCCAAATTGAACTCCATCTGCCATTTTCTGCCATTGACCCATTTTATCAAAATCCCTTTGTGCTTTTGTGAATTTGTACTTGCAGAATCACATTTTACTTTGCTCAAAAACTGCATGAATCTTTGTAAGATTCTGTAAATCCATTTTTAGGTTAGAATCAGTCTGATCATTGTGGCGCAGACCGCTTCACAGGGGGTTAACATCTTCAATACCTTATCTGGGCCGACATGACACCAATTGTTAAAGTGCATTTGAAAATTTAACTTTTAAAAAAGGTTTTGCGATTTACATATGAAAGAACTGAAACCAACATGGTCATTCTAAAAGATTAGAGATTTAACAAACAATCTGTGTCACTTTCAATATTTTCCTGTGGAATTCACTGCCACAGAGCACAGTAGAGGCCGGGCTGTTAAATGTCTTCAAGGCAGAGATTGATAAATTCTTAATCTCGCAAGGAATTAAGGGATACAGAGAGAGTGCAGGTAAGTGGTGTTGAAATGCCCATCAGCCATGATTGAATGGCGGAGTGGACTCGATGGGCCAAATGGCCTTACTTCCATTCCTATTTCTTATGGTCTTAATATATAATTTCAGTTACATCACACTGTAAACTTTTGCTATAAATTCTGTGTCTTACAGTCTTATTCTCCACAATTACCTGATGATGACGCAGTGCTCCGAAGGCTAGTGCTTCCAAATAAACCTGTCGGACTATAACCTGGTGTTGTGTGAATTTTAACTTTGTACACCCCAGTCCAACACCAGCGTCTCCAAATCATGACTACCAATTTTGGTGTCATCTGCAAACTTAATAATCATGCCTTCTCTATTCTCATCTAAATCATATATTACTGTAGAGGATTACTGTCAGTCTTAGGAAACGTGGAGGTGGATAGATCTCTGAGGTTGATGAAGTGTCTCCCAGAATACTGTGGGAAATTAGAGAGGAAATTGTAGGACTCTTGCAGAAATATTTGTATTGCCTTTAACAAACGATGAGGTACTGGATGTCTGGAGAGTGCTTAATGCTGTGCCTTTATTTAAGAAGTGTGGTGCTGCAAAAAGCACAGCAGATCAGGCAGCATCTGAGGATAAGGAGCTTTTCAGGTATAAGCCCTTCATCTGGAATTTTGTCATGAAGGGCTTATACCCTTATCATTGATTCACCTGCTCCTCGTTTGCTGCCTGACCTGCTGAGCTTTTTCCAGCGCCACACTTTTCGACTCTGACTGTCCAGCATCTGTAGTCCTCACTTTCTGTTTTATTTAAGAAGGAATGTGAGGAAAAGCCTGGGAACTATAAACCTGTGAGTCTGATTTCGGTAGTAGGTAAGTTGTTGGAAGTGATTCTGAAGGGTAGGATTTGTATGTATTTGGAGAGGCAAAGAATGATTCAGGATATTCAATGTGATTTTATGTGAGGGAAATAGTGACTCATGAACTTGATATGAGTTTTTTGAGGAAGTAACCAAGAAGTTTGAGAGAAGAGTGGTAAACATTTTTTACTTGGACTTTAGTAAAGCCCTTGACAAGATCCTGCATGATAGACTACTTAGTAAAGTTAGATCACATGGGATTTAGGGTGAGCTTGCCATTTGAATACAAAATTGGCTTAATGGCAGGAAACAGAGGGTGGTGGAGGGTTTTGTTTTGGACTGGAGGTCTGTGACCAGCAGTGTTACACAGGGATTGGTGCTGGGTCCACTTTTGTTTGTCATTCATGTAAATGATTTAGATGAGAATATAGATAGTCTCGTTAATAATTTTGTGAATGACACCAAAATTGGTGGTATAGTAGACAGTGAAGAAGGTTATCTAAGATTGCAAAGAGATCTTGATCAATTGGGTCAATGGCTGAAGAGTGGAAGATGGAGTTTAATTTGGATAAATGTGAGGTAAAAACAAACAAGGGCAGGACGTATACGATTAAAAGTAGTTTAGTTTGAGATTATTTTCGGCATGGACTGGTTGGGCCAAAGGGTCTGTTTAGAGTCATAGTCATAGAGTCTTACAGCATGGAGACCGGCCTTTGGCCCAAACTGGTCCATGCTGACCAAAATATCCATCCGTGTTAACCCCATTTCCCTGCACTTGGGGGTCCATATCCTTCTAATCCTATCCTATCCATGTATTTGTCTAAATGCCTTTTAAATGTTGTTATTGTATCTGCCTCAACCACCTCCACATGAGTACCACTCTCTGTGTAAAAAAGTTGCACCTCAGGTTCCCTTTTATTCTTTCCCCTCTAACCTTAAACTGGTGCCCTCTAGTCCTCAATTCCCCAACCCTGGGAAAAAGACTGAGTGCATTCACCCTATCCATGCCTCTCATGTTCTTATACACTTCTATAAGGTCTCCCCAGTCTCCTGTGCTCTAAAGAACAAAGTCCCAGCTTGTCCAACCTCTCCCTATAACTCAGACCATTGAATCCAGGCAACATCCTTGTAAATTTCTTCTGCACTCTTTCCAGTTTAATAATACCCTATAACAAGGTGACCAAAACTGAAAACAATACTCCAAATGCTGCCTCAACAACATCCTGTATAAACTGCAACATAACTTCTGAACTTCTATCCTCAGTGCCCTGATTGATGAAAACCTTCTTTGGTGCCCTGGCTACCTGTGACTCCACTTTCAGAGAACCGTGTACCTGATCTCCAAAATCTCTCCTTTCCACTACACTCCTTAATGCCGTATGAATCACTATGAAACTCCTGCCTAGATTTGACTTTTCAACATGCAAGACCTCACACTTACCTATATTAACCTCCATTTGCCATTTCTCAGCCCATTTCCCCAGCTGATCAAGGTCCTGCTGCAATTTCTGATAACCTTCTTCACTGTCTACTTTACTGCCTATTTTAGTGTAATCTGCAAACTTACTAATCATGCCTTGTACATTCTCATCCAAAGCAGCAATGGGCCCTGCACCAATCTGTGAGGCACTCCAGTAGTCACAGGCCTCCAGTCCAACAAACATCCTTTCACTATTACCTCTGCTTCCTACCACCAAGCCAATTGTGTATCCAATTTGCCAGCTTACTCTAGATTCATGCAATTTAACATTACAGAGCAGCCTACCATGTGGAACCTTATCAAAGGCCTTAATGAAATCCATAAAGACCATGTCTACCGCCCTGCCCTTGTCAACATTCCTGGTCACTTCATTAAAGAACTCCAACAAATTTGTGAGGCATGATCTCTCACTCACAAAGCCATGCTGACTACTCCTAATCAAACCCTGTCTTTCCAAATATATATCTTATCCCTCAGAATCTTCTCAAGTAATGTACCCTCCACAGATGTTTAGCTTACTGGTCTATAGTTTCTGGCTTTTGTTTGCAGCCCTTCTTGAATGAAGGCACAACTATCGCTATCTTCCGTCTTCCAGGAACTCGCCCGTGGCTAACGATGATGTAAAAATATCAGCCAGGGCCCCCGCAATTACTTCTCAAGTCTGTTTCTGTGCTGTATGATGCTATGATTTTATAGAGAAAATGTTTCCATTAGGAGAGACTAGGAATGAGGGTGTAGTCTCAGAGTGAAGGGGCGACCATTTAAAACTGAGATGAGGAGGAATTTCTTCAGCCAGAGTGTGGTTAATCTGCGGAATTTATTGCTACAGAAAGCTGTGGAGACCAAGTCATTGAGTGTATTGAAGACTAAGATAGTTAGGTTCATGATTGGTAAGGGAGTCTAGGATTACGGGGAGAAGGTAGGAGAATGGTGTTATAAAACATATCAGCCATGATTGAATAGCAGAGCAGCCTCAATGGACTCAACGGCCTAATTCTGCTCCTATATCTTATGGTTTTATGGCCTGCATTTCACTTTCAAAGATCCACATTGTAAAGGTAACAATATCAATATTTCATCTCCACCTGAAACACTCTAGTTGTTCAATATTTATCTGTGCAGTTTTCTATTTTTGTCTGTGAATTTTTAAAAATGTTTCTGTTCTATCCTATGTGTTTCTAGAAACATGGAGATGCAATCCAACATTGACAATTTATCTTATTCATTCAAAATGACGAGGTGATGGTTGGACTGGGGTGGACAAAGTTAAAAATCACACAACACTAGGTTGTAGCCCAACAGGTTTATTTGGAAGTACCAGCTTTCAGAGTACTGTTCTTTCATCAGTAGCTAGCTGAGCGAGCGAGCAAGCCCTGAGGTGATGTCAGCTAGGTAAGCCCAGCAGTGAAATATGGTCTCTGAAGATCAGCGACTTTGACATTAGAGTCATAGAGTCATAGAGATGTACAGCACAGAAACTGCCCCTTCGGTCCAACTCGTTCATGCTGACCAGATATCCTAACCCAATCTAGTCCCATTTGCCAGCACTTGGCCCATATCCCTCCAAACCCTTCCTATTCATATACCCATTGAGATGCCTTTTAAATGTTGTAATTGTACTAGCCTCTATCACTTCCTCTGGCAGCTCATTCCATACACACACCACTTCTGTGTGAAAAAGTTGCCCCTCAGATCCTTTTTAAACCTTTCCCCTCTCACCCTAAACTTATTTCCTCTAGTTCTGGGTGGACACCCCCAACCCAGGCAAAAGACATTTTTTTTAACCCTATCCATGCCCCTCATAATTTTGTAAACCTCTATAAGGTCACCCCTCAGCCTCCAATGCTCCAGGGAAAACAGCCCCAGCCTATTCAGCCTCACCCTGTAGCTCAAATCCTCAAACCCTGGCAACGTCCTTATAAACCTTTCCTGAACCCTTTCAAGTTTCACAACATCCTTCTGATAGGAGGGAGACCAGAACTGCACATACTAATCCAAAAGTGGCCGAACCAGTGACCTGTACAGCCACAACATGACCTCCCAACTCCTACACTCCTACACTCAATGCTCTGTCCAATAAAGGAAAACATATCAAATGCCTTCTTCATTATCCTATCTACTTGCGGCTCCATTTTCAAGGAACTATGAACTTGCACTCCAAGGTCTCTTTGTTCAGTAACACTCCCTAGGATCTTACCATTAAGTGTATAAGTCCTGCTACAATTTGCTATTTCCAAAATGCAACACATCACATTTATCTAAATTAAACTTCATCTGCCACTCCTCAGCTCATTGGCCCAGCACCAATCCTTGTGGCATACCACTGGTTACTGGCCTCCAATCTGAAAAGCAACCCTCTGTCTTCTACCTTCAAGCCAGTTCTGTATCCAAATGGCTAGTTCTCTCTGTATTCCAGAAATCCAACCTTGCTAACCAGTCTCCCATGGGGAACCTTGTCGAAAACCTTACTGAAGTCCATATAGATCACATCCACCACTCTGCCCTCATCAATCCTCTTTGTTATTTCTTCAAAAATCTCAATCAAGTTTGTGATTTCCCATGCACAAAGCTGTGTTGACTGTCTCTAATCACTGGGCTGGATGAGGTGGTGGTGGTTTTGAGCCAGCCCTAGCCACTGTCCCTTACATCAAAGACATCTCAGAAATGACTGCCAGACTACTCAGACCCCTTGGCATCATGGTAGCCCACAAATCCACCAATACACTAAAACAGAAGCTAATGAACTCAAAAGACCCTATACTAGACCACGTGCAAAACTAATGTCATTTACAAAATACCATGCAAGGACTGTAACAAACACTACATTGGACAAACAGGCAGAAAACTAGCCACCAGGATACATGAACATCAACTAGCCACAAAACGACATGACCCTCTCTCACAGATAAGGAAGGACACCACTTTGACTGGGACAACACATCCATCCTAGGACAAATAAAGACACGCACAAGAATTCCTAGAAGCATGGCATTCCAACCAGAACTTTATCAATAAACACATCGAGTTAGACTCCATCTACCACCCCCGAGAAAAGGAACAGGAAATGACTTCACCACAGGAAATAACATCACCACAGGAAATGACATCACCAACCCAAAGAAACCCAAACATATAAATAGAAAGCAGGAATTTTCAGCATTGCTTCGCCTGAGGCCACTGAAGATGTTACCTAGTAGGGTGACGAAATGTCTGAAAATGAACCTTGCAGCTCAGTGAGCAAATCTACATCCAAAACCTCAATCTGAGCTCCAGATCTTCTCAAACCTCGTTCAGCTCAGAATGTGAATGTAGACAGACTTCTCTTTAAGCTCCTTCTTTTCATTTTCTCTTACTCTTAAACTGTCAAAGTAGTGCTGGATTATGGTGACAAATGAAAACATCTCACTGTATTTTATGGTATTTCACTATAGAATACATGTGACAATAAACCATTAATTCATTCATACCCCGGCTAATCGACCTATCCTGCAATTCTTTGGACTGTGGGAGGAAACCCACACAGATACAAGGAGAATGGCCAACTGTCTGTATGGAGTTTGCATAAAGGTGAAATGAAACTGGCTCCCTGGTGCTGAGAGGCAGCAGTGCTGACTACTCTTCTAATGTGCCATTTGAACCACCATTTGTAGGTACAGCATGTAATAAGGAAGGCAAATGGGATTTTGTCATTTATTGCTAAAGGAATGGAGTATAAATGTAGGGAATTGTTGCTGCAACGATACAAGGCATTAGTGACACCACACCTAGATTACTGCTTACAACTTTGGTCCCCTTATTTGACGAGGAATGTATTTGCATTGGAGGCAGTTCAGGGTAGTGCACTAGATTGATTCCAGAGACTGAGGGGTTTGGTTTCTGACTAACTTAGGCCTGTACTCTCTGGAGGTTAGGAAAATGAGAAGAGATCTCATTGAGGTATACAAAATGCTCAAGGGAATTGCCAAAGCATACATAGAGAGGAATTTTCATCGTGGGGCAATCTAGATTAGATTAGATTAGATTAGATTACTTACAGTGTGGAAACAGGCCCTTCGGCCCAACAAATCCACACTGACCCGCCGAAGCGCAACCCACCCATACCCCTACATTTACCCCTTACCTAACACTACGGGCAATTTAGCACAGCCAATTCACCTGACCTGCACATCTTTGGACTGTGGGAGGAAACCGGAGCACCCGGAGGAAACCCACGCAGACACGGGGAGAACGTGCAAACTCCACACAGTCAGTCGCCTGAGACGGGAATTGAACCCGGGTCTCTGGCGCTGTGAGGCAGCAGTGCTAACCACTGTGCCACCATGCCGCCCACAAAAAGAAGGCGTAGTTTTAGGAAAAGGGATAACAGATTTAAAACAGATGGGAAGAAATTACTTCTCCTAAAGAGTTGTGAATCTCACAGTCCATCCTATCTAACTCTCTGACTATCTTATATGTCTCAATTCAGTCACCTGTCAACCTTTTTCTCTAATGAAAACAGCCTCAAGTCCTTCAGCCTTTCCTCATAAGGCCTTCCCTCCATACCAGACTATCAATCACTACAGTGTCACACTTGGTTACAATAGAAACACCTTGACTTCTGATTATCACCTCCACCCACAGAGCTCTCCTTTCTGATTTAAGGACAAGACTTTAAAGCATTTCCAGCTCTCCAGTCCTTATCTTAGCTACACACTTTCCTTTCACTCTCCCATGTTCTATCCTTTTCAATTTTTTGAAAGTAACAGAAAATACATTTAGTTTTATGGATTAACTCGTAATGATCGCCCATGTTGTCACCCAAGTAGCATTGAGAACCCCTTTGATTCTGATTATGGAAGGTAATGAATTTTTAAATTCCTCTAAGAGAATAACCTCTCTGAGAGTTTCACATGTGATTTCAGCTTCTAATGCTAGTATCCACCTGTCAAATTACGCAACTTCTTTTGAATTTCAATGTTGGTTCGCCCATGCTGTTCCATAAATTCCAGAACTTTCTGTCTGGCTATGGTATTATCTAATATGCAGCCACACACATCATAATCCCAAGAAACTTCCTCAGACAGTGAAACATAAATTTCCTGTGCTTTACCCAGTGTCCAGCCTTCTTTTGCTCATGGAGCGTGCCCTGAGACATTGGTGCCTTTTCTTCAAATGGATATCGTTTGGAGCAAGTGGTGAGTTCAATCTGCTGTGTAGACAATGCTTGCCAGGAGTATCAGATTATTTGCTTTCAAAATGTGCAATAATCCTTCAACAGTTCTAAGGTTTTAAAACAGTTTTTTTTCCATTTCAGTTCACAATCAAAGTTACAAAAAGTATAAAGACACAGCCTTTATATGAGATGTGGTGCAGTACTGGGCGATATGCCCAATACAGTATACCTTGACAGCAAGATCACCTTGTGCCATCTTTATTGCTTTTCACAAGCATAGAGTCATAGAGATGTACAACATGGATACAGACCCTTCGGTCCAACCCATCTATGCCGACCAGATATCCCAACCCAATCTAGTCCCACCTGCCAGCACCTGGACCATATCCCTCCAAACTCTTCCTATTCATATACCCATCCAAATGCCTCTTAAATGTTGCAATTGTACCAGCCTCCACCACTTCCTCTGGCAGCTCATTCCATACACGTGCCACCCTCCGTGTGAAAAAGTTGCCCCGTAGGTCTCTTTTATATCTTTCCCCTCTCACCCTAAACCTATGGATTCTCTGACCCCAGGGAAAAGACTTTGCCTATTTATCCTATCCATGCCCCTCATAATTTTGTAAACCTCTTTAAGGTCACCCCTCAGCCTCCGACGCTCCAGGGAAAACAGCCCCAGCCTGTTCAGCCTCTCCCTATAGCTCAAATCCTCCAACCCTGGCAACATCCTTGTAAATCTTTTCTGAACCCTTTCAAGTTTCACAACATCTTTCCAATAGGAAGGAGACCAGAATTGCACACAATATTCCAACAGTGGCCTAACCAATGTCCTGTACAGCCGCAACATGATGTCCCAACTCTGTACTCAATACTCTGACCAATAAAAGAAAGTATACCAGACTCCTTCTTCACTATCCTATCTACCTGTGACTCCACTTTCAAGGAGCTATGAACCTGCACTCCAAGGTCTCTTTGTTCAGCAACACTCCCTAGGACCTTACCATTAAGTGTATAAGTCCTGCTAAGATTTGCTTTCCCAACATGCAGCACCTCACATTTATCTGCCACTCCTCAGCCCATTGGCCCAGTGTGGAAAGATTCCCTTGAGGCAGATTGCTAATTGACCACAGTTAAACTAGAGAGAATCTTGGTCAGGCTTTCTTTTCAGCTTTCAGTTCAAAAAGTAGGGGAGTAGCCATTCTTATTCGGAAGAATCTTCCTTTTCAAATGTTAAGCCAGATAAAAGATGAGTCTGGACGGTATATATTGATCAAAGCCCTAATACATGGAGAGGTATATGGAATTTTAAATCTTTATTGCCCCTCGGCACACCCTTTTAAATTTGTAACGGAAGTATTCTCTAAGTTGATGGCTTTTGGGGTCCGCCATACAATTATAGGAGGAGATTTTATTTGTATTATTGACCCAGAGACAGATAGGATACCTAAAAGCACTGCGAGTATATCTCTGAGATCTAGACAATTGACGGATCTGAACAAAGAGGAAGGACTAGTAGATGTGTGGAGGTGTCTTCATCCCCAGGGTAGAGACTTTCCTTTCTACTCTAATCCACACAAGTGCCATACCAGAATTGATATGTTTTTTGCCCCTTCGACCCTTCTGAATTCGATACTGTCTTGTAAAATAGGTAATATAACTATTTCTGACCATGCTGCAGTATATAGGAAGTCAAGACTAGGTTGAATTCTATAAAGAATTAATAGGGGAACTGGCCGGGCCACTCATAAATATGTATAATTACTCACACAGTCAGGGCTGCCTCCCGCCTTCGTTGAGAGAAGCAAATATTTCTCTCATTCTTAAGCAGGGAAAGGCCCCAGAAGATTGCTCATCATACAGACCCATATCCTTGTTAAATATGGATTTTAAAATTCTTTCAAAAATATTAGCATTAAGACTGGCGAGAGTTTTACCATTCATAATAAAAGAGGACCAGACGGGGTTTATAAAGGGTCGCAGGTCAACTAATAACATTAGAAGGGTCTTAAATATGATACAAGCCTGCCAGCAGGGAATGATACTCGATCTAGTTGTCTCCCTAGAGGCAGAGAAGGCAGTTGATCGAATAGAATGGCCATATCTTTTTTATACGTTGGAATGATTCGCTGTTGGAGAGGCCTTTACTAAACGGGTTTCACTATTATATAATGATCACAAAGCAGCAGCGATCACCAACAGTTTAAGATCAGATAGCTTTAGCATTGGCAGGGGCTGTCACCAGGGATGTCCTCTCTCACCATTACTATTTATGCTAGTGATTGAACCACTAGCAGAAGCTGTACGAGCTGACCCTAATATAACGGCTCCAAGGGTTGGATTGGGCAAGCACAAAATTACTCTCTATGCGGATGATGTCCTCCTCTTAAGTGATCCTTTGATATCCGTGCCCCGCTTAATTCAAGTGATCAATCTACTTGGTATGTTCTCAGGTCATAAAATCAATTTTATGAAATCGGAGGCCATGCCGTTGGGAGGTCTTGCCAATGTATCCAATCTACCAGACGGATCTTGCTTTCCCTTTCGGTGGTCACTAGAAGGTTTTCTGTACTTAGGTATTTTTATCACCCCAGTATTTGGTCAGCTGTATAAAGCCAATTTTGTGCACTTATTAGAGAAAATAAGGCAGGACCTTCAACGCTGGGGAGATCTCCCAAAATCTTGGTTAGGCAGAGTAGGCTTAGTTAAAATGAATACTCTACCTCATCTTCTATATCCTATGAAAACGCTCCCCCGATGCTGCTGAAACAGGGGTTGCGTAAGCTACACGGCTGGCTTGGCTCCTCCTTTATTTGGAATCATAGACGGCCCCTTATCAAATTAGAAAAGCTGCAACTCCCACAAGCAAGGGGAGGACTGGACTTTCTAGATTTCAGGAGGTATCAATTGAGCTCCTTATTATCTTATGTGGCTGATTGAGTTTCTTGTGACCCCACAATCAATCTGGTTGGATATTGAGACTTTCCAAGCAAAATGCCCCCTCATCAATCTATTATTTATGGACAAGATGAGAGTTATTATGGACTGCTGTAAAAACTCTATTGTATTAAATATAATTAAAGCCTGGAGGATAATGCGGCAAGATGAGGGTAACCTGCAAAAAACCTCCCCTAATACCCTCATAGTGGGAGCATCGGGATTTCAGCCAGGACTGATGGATGCTACATTTAAAATTTGGGAGTCCAGAGGTATCTCCTGCTTGGGAGACCTGTTTGATGGAGAAGTTTTGATGTCCTTTGAGCAATTGCATCAGAAGTTTGGACTGCCTAACAAGGACATCCTTCGGTACTTTCAAATACGAGACTTTATACAAAAAGAAGACCACACTGATAGTTAATCCCTACAAATTGGATAGGAAAAGGACAGTACTATGGCCGATGGGGCCGCCCTTGGTCAGTACTTTTATCATTCACTATACAATAAGGTCTCGAAGGACATGGAACGATTATATAAAACCTGGAATCAAGAATTAGGGTTGGAAATCTCTTAAAAAATGTGGGAGGACATCTGGGAAAATGTCAGAAAGATCTCTATTTGTAATAGAACTCAGGCTACTCAATTAAAGATACTTACAGGACTTATATGGCACCTGAACGACTCACAAAATTCAAGGCAGGAGCATCCTCAATGTGTCCTAAATGTAAAAAAGAAGTTGGCACACTCACGCATTGTCTATGGACATGCCATAAGATCCATAGGTATTGGGATAGAGTAGCAAATGCCTTGACAGAGATTTTGGGTACGGAGATTGGATCGGATCCAACATTCCTACTTTTGGGCTTTCCACATTTTCCCTGCTTGAATGTATACGGAGGAAATTATTTACTATCCTCTTCTTTTGTGCGAGGAAAACTATTTTAGTGAATTGGGTATCTGAAGGCCCCCCAGGACTTTCAAACTGGCACAGGATAATCATGGAATATATCTCCCTTGACTTCCTCACGAAAATGGTGCTCTAAAAAATGGAATTATTTTATAAAACATGGCAGCCCTTTTTGATCTACATCAACACAGACATTTTGGCCATACTGTCCAGGTCTTTTGTTTAGCTGTGGAAATGGTTCTGGCTGGTTCAGGGGCCCCCAGGAGGAGGAATCCTGTATAAATATGGGTTCTATTATGACTTGATATAAATCTATTTTGAACATGTATCTAGATATTTAATTATTTTGTCATTTACTGCTAGTAATGTATGATATCCTATTTTATGTTTTTGTTGTTTGTAGAATAGATTAGTAGTTAGATGGGTTATTTATTTAATTTTATATTGGTGTTGTTATCATATTGTAAAGTGGAATACACTCGTTTATATTATTTTTGTAATTTTGTAAAAAAATCTTTAAATTTTTCTTTTTTCAATAAAAATACCTATATAAAAAAATTAGAGAGAATCTTTCCATCCATGTTGATGACATAGCTCCTCATTAATCTTCCAGATTACTCACCCATTTATTGGGAAATGAAATAAAGATATTGGGAAAACCTGATGTGAAAACCAAAGCAGGTGCTTGATAAGCAGAAGAAAGTGCAGATGGTTTGGAGCTAAAGGTATGATTCAGCTGGCAACAAGTTGCTGATTGGTCTGTGGAATAGTTCCAGCTAATGATGACAAATGGCTTTTTCCAACTGACACCCACGTGATTGACTCAGGCAGCTAACCAGCTTTGGGCTGTGAACAAGATAAGGAGAAGCCATCAATTCCCATAAAGTCAGGAGCTTTCTATGTTCTCAGTGGTAATACTTATTTCTCCTTCAGTGGTTGTTTACATTAGAGTTTTAAATAGTAGAGTTATATTCTGATGGATCATAATTGTTTCTTTGTAGCTAGAGTTGATTTACCTTTAATAAGCAAGAGGTCATTTTCTACATTGGAACCAATGACATAGGAAGGGAAAAGGTTGAGATTCTGAAGGGAGATGACAGAGAGTTAGACAGGAATTTAAAAAGGAGGTCCTCGAGAGTAGTCATATCTAGATTACTCCCAGTGCTACAAGCTAGTGAGGGCAGGAATAGGAGGATAGAGCAGATAAATGCATGGTTGAGGAGCTGGTGTATGGGAGAAGGGTTCACATTTTTGGATTATTGAAATCTCTTTTGGGTTAGAAATTACCTGTACAAGAAGGACGGATTGCACCTAAATTGGAAGGGGACTAATATACTGGCAGGGAAATTTGCTAGAACAGCTTGGGAGGATTTAAACTAGTAAGGTGGAGGGGGTGGGACCCAGGGAGATAGTGAGGAAAGAGATCAATCTGAGACTGGAACAGTTGAGAACAGAAGTGAGTCAAACAGTCAGGGCAGGCAGGGACAAGGTAGGACTAATAAATTAAACTGCATTTATTTCAATGCAAGGGG
>NC_057733.1:4451583-4457922 GCF_004010195.1 Chiloscyllium plagiosum
TGTTAAGGGTTTAGATGGAGAGGAATTTAAGTGTGTACAAGACAATTTTCTAATTCAGTATGTGGATGTACCTACTAGAGAAAGTTCAAAGCTTGACCTACTCTTGGGAAATAAGGCAGGGCAGGTGACTGAGGTGTCAGTGGGGAGCACTTTGGGGCCAGTGACCATAATTTTATCAGATTTAAAATAGTGATGGAAAGGGATAGACCAGATCTAAAAGTTGAAGTTCTAAATTGGAGAAAGGCCAATTTTGATGCTATTAGGCAAGAACTTTCAAAAGCTGTTTGGGGGCAGATGTTCGCAGGTAAAGGGATGGCTGGAAAATGGGAAGCCTTCAGAAATGAGATAATGAGAATCCAGAGAAAGTATATTCCTGTCAGGGTGAAAGGCTGGTAGATATAGAGAATGCTGGATGACGAAAGAAATTGAGGGTTTGGTTAAGAAAAAGAAGGAATCATATGTAAGGTATAGACAGGATAGATTGAGTGAGTCCTTAGAGTATAAAGACAAAATAGGAGTATACTTAAGAGGGAAATCAGGAAGGCAAAACGGGGACATGAGATAGCTTTGACAAATAGAATTAAGGAGAATCTAAAGGGTTTTTATAAATACATTTAAGGACAAAAGGGTAACTAGGGAGAGAATAGGGCCCCTCCAAGACCAGCAAGGCAGCCTTTGTGTGGAGCTGCAGAAAATGGGAGAGACACTAAATGAGTATTTTGCATCAGTATTCACTGTGGAAAAGGATATGGAAGAGAGAGAAAGTAGCGAAATAGATGGTAAAACCTTGCAAAATGTCTATATTACAGAGGAGGAAATGACGGGATGACTTGCAATGCATAAAGGTGGATAAATCCCCAGGACCTGATCAGGTTACCCTCGAAGTCTGTGGGAAGCTAGAAGTGATTGCTGGGCCTCTTATTGAGATATTTGTCTCATCGATAGTCACAGGTGAGATGCCAGAAGACTGGAGGTTGGCTAATGTGGTGCCACTCTTTAAGAAAGGTAGTAACGATAAGGCAGGGAAATATAGACCAGTGAGCCTGACGTCAATGGTGGGCAAGTTGTTGGAGGGAATCCTGAGGGAAAGGATGTATATGTATTTGGAAAGGCAAGGACTGATTAGGGATAGTAAACGTGGCTTTGTGTGTGGGAAATCATGTTTCTCAAACTTGATTGAGTTTTCTTGAAGAAGTAACAAAGAGGATTGATGAGGGCAGAGCGGTAAATGTAATCTATATGGACTTCAGTAAGGCGTTCGACAGGGTTCCCAATGGGAGACTCGTTAGCAAGGTTAGATCTCACGGTTTAAAGGAAGAACTAGCCATTTGGATACAGAACTGGCTCAAAGGTAGAAGACAGAGGGTGGTGGTGGAGGGTTGTTTTTCAGACTGGAGGCCTGTGACCAGTGGAGTGCCACAAGGATCGGTGCTGGGTCCACTATTTTTGTTATTTATATAAATGATTTGGATGTGAGCATAAGAGGTACAGTTAGCAAGTTTGCAGATGACACCAAAATTGGAGGTGTAATGGACAGCGAAGAGGGTTACCTCAGATTACAACAGGATCTTAATCAGATGGGCCAATGGGCTGAGAAGTGGCAGATGGAGTTTAATTAGGATAATTGTGCTGCTGACTATACAGGACATTGGTTAGGCCACTGTTGGAATATTGCGTGCAATTCTGGTCTCCTTCCTATCGGAAAGATGTTGTGAATCTTGAAAGGGTTCAGACAAGATTTACAAGGATGTTGCCAGGTTTGGAGGATTTGAGCTATGGGGAGAGGCTGATCAGGCTGGGGCTGTTTTCCCTGGAGCGTCAGAGGCTAAGGGGTGACCTTATAGAGGTTTACAAAATTGAGGGCATGGATAGGATAAATAGATGAAGTCTTTTGCCTGGGGGGGGGGGGGGGGGAGAGTCCAAACTAGTGGGCATAGGTTTAGGGTGAGAGGGGAAAGATATACAAGGGACCTAAGGGGCAACTTTTTCACGCATAGGGTGGTACGTGTATGGAATAAGCTGCCAGAGGAAATGGTGGAGGCTGGTATAATTGCAACATTTAAAAGGCATTTGGATGTGCATATGAATAGGAAGGGTTTGGAGGAATGTGGGTCGGGTGCTGGGAGGTGGGACTAGATTACTTACAGTGTGGAAACAGGCCCTTCGGCCCAACAAGTCCACACCGACCCGCCGAAGCGCAACCCACCCAGACCCATTCCCCTACACTTACCCCTTCACCTAACACTACGGGCAATTTAGCATGGCCAATTCACCTGACCTGCACTTCTTTGGACTGTGGGAGGAATCCAGAGCACCCGGAGGAAACCCACGCAGACACGGGGAGAATGTGCAAACTCCACACAGTCAGTCGCCTGAGGCGGGAATTGAACCCAGGTCTCTCGCGCTGTGAGGCAGCAGTCCTAACCACTGTGCCACCGTTTGGGTTGGGATATCTGGTTGGCATGGACAGGTTGGTCCGAAGCATCTGTTTCCATGCTGTACATCTCTATGACTCTAAATAGGAATTCTTGTTAAGTACTGAAAGTTGATCTGTGTCTGAAAGTTGGGTCAGTTGAGGCATTCTGTGTACTTTTTAAAACCTTTAACTCCTGTGGGGGATTTGATTTCCAACTGTAGAGTAGTATAGCTTGTATTAATCTGGTGAGTTTCACAAATGAACTGAGTAAACGTTTGTACATTTGGCTTTAGCTGGAAGAACCCAGAATTTTGATTCAGTTTAGGGCAACACTCAAAGTTTGAAAAGTGTTTTTGCAGAAATCATGATGGAAGCTGGATGTATAAAACAGTTGCTCCTAAAGAATTAGGTTACTTCAGTCCAAAGAACTTGTTTTAAAAATTCCAGAACAGAAGTATTGGGTTAAAACGTGAAAATGTTACTTGAAGCTGAGAAAGACAAAGTTCAATTGTACGAGAATTCAAGGAAAAGGCTATCTAATTCTCAAGAGTGGAGATTGAAGCATCCATAACGTTAAACCCTAAAGATGTGACCCAGAAGGGAATTCTCTTTGGTGTTTGAGTGCTGTGAAGGGTGCTGTTGGATTGGGATTATAATTTACTGTGTTAAATGTGAATAATTTGGTTTATGTCATACCTAAAAATGTTTCATTGTTAAAACAAAATCTGCAACATTACATGCTTGTGCTTCAGTGCCAGACCACCTCATTAAAACCCAAAAAGATCCACCAGGTCAGAGTTCAGTTTAGGATCTGACTTGTCCAATGGTAACATCAACATGAACTACAATCCTGTCTATATTTACTTTTCATTTGCATAACTTTACCAGACAGACTGCAACTTTTTTTATCCTTAACTCTTTTGCTTCCTCGCATATTGATTGGTGTTAAATGTTTGTAAATATATATACCTGAAGTATGTTCATCAAAAGGCACTTTCTGCTAAAGTTAGTGCATGTGATTAAAACTGTGTTGCATTCTCATCAGTGGTAGGTTATTGATTTTAATTTGACAATTATTAGTGTGGGAGATGCAAGCAACTCCAGCATTTCAAAATGTCTGTATTCTATCCTTCCTAACCTAGCTGGGGATGTAAGTTTCAATGATAGATTGTGAGCTACCATTCAGTTATTTAAACTACTTAATTTAAAAAAGAAATCAATACAGATGTGCACACATCTGCAGATTTTGTTGCCATGTAAAAACCAACAGTGCAAAAGCAAATTCATACTTTACAAGAATCAGCAGTTCAGATCATAAACAGAAGCCTTTATCTGGAGTTAACAGTTGCATGGCTTCATTCCTTGTGTGAATGACATTGCCCTACACCTTCATTTCTCCAGTGCACTTAAAGTGGAAAGCCAACTTAAGTAGCTATCACAGCAGGTCTTTTTAAATCTCGTATCTGCTTGATCAAATAATTCTTTTCATCAGAGAATTGTTTATCATCTGTCCGAACACACTGAAACTTGCTGAGAAATTCGATCAGCTTACTTTGATTCTTTAACAAGATGTCCAAAACTGGTTGAGATATATTGGAAGTTGCTACAAAAAGCTTTTGGAAAAAAATCATATGACCACAATTAGTAAAATAGCAATATTCCAATAAGTGTATGAGACAACAGGAATGTTTGCTGCAATTCGATAAGTGGTGCAGACAAGGAGGGAGGCAGAGGCTCATGGTATTGTTGCTCGTCTAGAATCCTAGAGACCAAGGTCGTGTCCTGGGAACCTGGTTTTGAATCCAGCAACAACAGATGGTTGAATTTGAATTCATATTTTTTAAATTTGGAATTAAGAATCCAATGACTACCATGAAACAATTTGACAATTGTCAGGAAAGCCCCATCTGGTTCTTTAAAGTCATTTAGGGAAGAAAATTGCCATCCTTACTTGGTCTGGCCTCCACATAACCACATTGTTGTGGCTCTGGAGTTGACTGTTAACTTTGCTAAAAACAAAGACTGCAGATGCTGGAAACCAGATTCTAGATTAGAGTGTTGCTGGAAAAGCACAGCAGATCAGGCAGCATCCAAGGAACAGGAAAAATCGACATTTCGGGCAAAAGCCCTTCATCAGGAATAGAGCTGATGAAGGGCTTTTGCCGGACACATTGATTTTCCTGCTCCTGCTCCTGTTCTCAGTTTGTTTTTAATCATTTGTGGGACATAATTATCGCTGGCTGGTCAACATTTATTTACTTGTCCTGCCCTTGAGAAGGTGGTGGTGAGAAGCATCCTTGAACTGACGCAGTCCCTGTGCAGTAGGTAGACTCGCAATGCCTTTAGAGAAGAATTCCAGGATTTTGACCCGCCAACAAGGAAGGAATGGTGATATATTTCCAAGTCAGGATGGTGAGTGTTTACATAAAAATGATGCCCTTTTCTGTCTAGATGGAAGTGGTCGTGGGTTTGGAAGGTGTTGTCTGAGGATCTTTGAATTTCTGCAATGCATCTTGTGGATGATACACACTCCTGCTACTGAGTGTCGGTGGTGGAGGGAGTGGATGCTTGTGGATGTGGTGCCATTCATGTGGGCTGCTTTGTCCTGGATGGTGTCAAGCTTCTTGAGTGTTGTGGGGCTGCATCCATCCAGGCGAGTGGGGAGTATTCCATCACACTCCTGACTTGTGCCTTGTAGATGGACAAGCTTTGGGGAGTCAGAAGGTGACCTGATCTTGTCAGGTTTGTGGTCAGTCCAGTTGAGTTTCTGGTCAATGGTAATCCCAACCATGTTGATCGTTGGGGATTCACCGTTAAATGTCAATTGGCAGTGATTAGATTGTGTGTCTTATTGGTGATGGTCATAGCCTGGCATTTGTGTAGCATGAATATTACTTACCACTTGTCAGCCCAAGCCTGGATATTGTCCAGATCTTGTTGCATTTGAATATGGACTGTTTTAGGATCCAAAGAGTCACAAATAGTGCTGAACATTGTGCAACCATCGATTTATCCCCCACTTCTGACCTTATGGCGGGAAGGTCATTAATAAAGATGATTGGGTCTAGGACACTATCCTCAATAGCTGTCACCTACTTCAGCAAACCACCAACTCTTTGTGCCCTCGGCATTTTCTACGCTCTCATTCAGGACACTTCTTCACCTCTTCTCTAAGAACAGAGAAGCACCTGACTGACCATTGTTCCCTTTGTTTGAACTGAAGACTGCTCCCCTTACACGTCCAGACATGACTATTTAGTTCAAGCACATGCAGTCCAATGTAAGCGGCTGTCAGATGAGGGCATAGGTTTAGTGAGAAGGGAAAGATATAAAAGGGACCTAACATAGAACATAGAACAATACAGCACAGAACAGGCCATTCGGCCCACGATGTTGTGCCGAACATTTGTTCTAGCTTAAGCACCCATCCATGTACCTATCCAATTGCCGCTTAAAGGTCACCAAAGATTCTGACTCTACCACTCCCACAGGCAGCGCATTCCATGCCCCCACCACTCTCTGGGTAAAGAACCCACCCCTGACATCTCCCCTATACCTTCCACCCTTCACCATAAATTTATGTCCCCTTGTAACACTCGGTTGTGCCCGGGGAAAAAGTTTCTGACTGTCTACTCTACCTATTCCTCTGATCATCTTATAAACCTCTATCAAGTCACCCCTCATCCTTCGCCGTTCCAACGAGAAAAGGCCGAGAACTCTCAACCGATCCTCGTACGACTTCCTCTCCATTCCAGGCAACATCCTGGTAAATCTTCTCTGCAACCTCTCCAAAGCTCCCACATCTTTCCTAAAGTGAGGCGACCAGAACTGCACACAGTACTCCAAATGCGGCCTAACCAAAGTCCTGTACAGTTGCAACATCACTTCACGACTCTTGAATTCAATCCCTCTACTAATGAACG
>NC_057733.1:4458951-4460436 GCF_004010195.1 Chiloscyllium plagiosum
ACATCCACTGCTCTACCCTCATCCTCATGCTTGGTCACCTCCTCGAAGAATTCAATATGACTTGTAAGGCAAGACCTACCCTTCGCAAATCCGTGCTGGCTGTCCCTAATCGAGCAGTGTCTTTCCAGATACTCATAAATCCTATCCCTCAGTAGTCTTTCCATTACTTTGCCTACCACCGAAGTAAGACTAACTGGCCTGTAATTCCCAGGGTTATCTCTATTCCCTTTTTTGAACAGGGGCACAACATTCGCTACTCTCCAGTCCCCTGGTACCACCCCCATTGACTGTGAAGATGAAAAGATCATTGCCAACGGTTCTGCAATTTCCTCTCTTGCTTCCCACATAATCCTAGGATATATCCCGTCAGGCCCGGGGGACTTGTCTATCCTCAAGTTTTTCAAAATGCCCAACACATCTTCCTTCCTAACAAGTATCTCCTCTAGCTTAACAGTCCGTTTCATACTCTCCTCTTCAACAATATGGTCCCTCTCATTTGTAAGTACTGAAGAAACGTACTCATTCAAGACCTCTCCTATCTCTTCTGACTCAATACACAGTCTCCCACTACTGTCCTTGATTGGACCTACCCTCGTTCTTGTCATTCTCATGTTTCTCACATACGCATAAAAGGCCTTGGGGTTATCCTTGATTCTACCCGCCAAAGAATTTTCATGCCCTCTCTTAGTTCTCCTAATCCCTTTCTTCAGCTCCCTCCTGGCTATCCTGTATCCCTCCAACGCTGTCTGAACCTTGTTTCCTCAACCTTAAGTAAGCCTCCTTCTTCCTCTTTACAAGACATTCGACCTCTCTCGTCAACCAAGGTTCCCTCACACGACCATCTCTTTCCTGCCTGACAGGTACATACATATCAAGGGCACATCGTATCTGTTCCTTGAAAAAGTTCCACATTTCAACGACATCCTTCCCTGACAGTCTGTGCTCCTAATTTATGCTCCTCAGATCCTGTCTTGCAGCATCGTATTTACCCTTCTCCCAATTGTAAAAGCTACCCTGTTGCACGCACCTATCTCTCTCCATAACCAAGGTGAAAGTCACAGGATTGTGGTCACCATCGCCAAAATGTTCACCCACTAACAAGCCCATCACTTGTCCCGGTTCGTTACCAAGTACCAAATCCAATATGGCCTCCCCTCTGGTCAGACAATCTACATACTGAGTTGGAAAAGCTTCCTGGACACACTGCACAAACACCGCCGCTTCCAATCTACTTGATCTAAAAAACTTCCAATCAATATTTGGGAAGTTGAAATCGCCCATGACTACTACCCTGTGGCTTCTGCACCTTTCCAAAATCTGTTTCCCAATCTGTTTCTCCACATCTCTGCTGTTATTGGGGGGCCTATAGTAAACACCCAACAAGGTGACTGCTCCTTTCCTATTTCTGACTTCAGCCCATACTACCTCCAAAGGCAGATCCCCCTCGAACTGCCTTCCTGCAGCCGTTATACCATTTCTAATTAG
>NC_057733.1:4460907-4470470 GCF_004010195.1 Chiloscyllium plagiosum
CCTCACTGTCACGTGGCACCGGCAACAACCCAGAGATGACGACTCTGTCTGTCCTAGCTTTTAGCTTCCAGCCTAACTCCCTGAGCTCCTGAATGACCTCCCCACCCCTCTTCCTACGTATGTCGTTGGTGCCAATGTGCACCACGACTTCTGGCTGCACACCGTCCCCCTTAAGGATTCTGAAGACACGGTCCGAGACATCTCGGACCCTGGCACCCGGGAGGCAACTTTTTCACGCAGAGGGTAGTACGTAATGAGCTGCCAGAGCAAGTGGTTGAGGCTGATACAATTGCAACATTTAAAAGGCATTTGGATGGGTATATGAATAGGAAGGGTTTGGAGGGATATGGGCCAGGTGCTGGCAGGTGGGACCAGATTGGGTTGGGATATCTGGTCGGCATGGACCGAAGGGTCTGTTTCCATGCTGTACGTCTCTATGACTGATATACAAGAAAGAGTTGAATTGGTTAGGCTTATATTCAATGGCTTTTAGAAGAATGGGAGAGGATCTCAGAAACCTATAAAATTGTAACAAGACTAGACAAGGTAAATATAGAAAGGATGTTGCTGATGACAGAGTCCAGGACCAAGGGTCAGGATCTAAGGATGTGAGGTAAATTATTTAGAACTGAGATGAGGAGAAATTTCTTCACCCAGAGAGTGATGAATCTGCAGACTTTACTATCACAGAGAGGAATTGGATATGGATATGGAGTTGAACTAAAGGGGTCAAATGATATAGGGAAAAGCAGGAACAGGCTGATGGGGTTGGATGATCAGCCTTGATCACAATGAATGCCAGGGCAAGCTCGAAGGGCTGAATGGCCTACTCCTGCAACTTTGTTCTAATAAAACAGGGGGTGTCAAAGAGCCCTTAGTGTTCACTTACTTGGAAACTCAGCTTCCCTGCCTTACCTTTTTAGCCATGATGTGGAGGTGTGGGTGTTGGACTGGGTGGACAAAGCTTTTTTAAAAAAATCACATAACACCAAGTTCTCGTCCCACGAGCTACATGTCAAAGGAGCAGCACTCCAAAAGCCAGTACTTCCAAATAAACCTGTTGGACTATAACCTGGTATTGTGATTTTTAACTTTACCTTTTTAGTGCACTGTTTCTTCATTTAGGACTCAGACACAGTGGCTTCATTTTGCCTTGCCTTTTAGCACAGACAGCTTGTTATGAATCAAGAGGACAGGCATTTTGCTCTGCATGACATTAATATTATACCTACATCATAGAGATGTACAGCACGGAAACAGACCCTTCAGTCCAACTCGTCCATGCCAACCAGATATCCCAACCCAATCTAGTCCCACCTGCCAGCACCCAGCTCATATCCCTCCAAACCCTTCCCCTTCATATACCCATCCAGATTCCTTTTAAATGTTGCAATTGTAACAGCCTCCACCACTTCATCTGGCCACTCATTCCATTTATGTACTACCCTCTGCATGAAAAAGTTGCCCCTTAGGTCTCTTTTATATCTTTGCCCTCTCCCCCTAAACCTATGCCCTCTAGTTCTGGACTCTCCCACCTCAGGGAAAAGACTTTGCCTATTTATTCTATCCATGCCCCTCATGATTTTATAAACCTCTATAAGGATAAGGTCACCCCTCAGCCTCTGACACTCCAGGAAAAACAGCCCCAAACTGTTCAACTTCTCCCTATAGCTCAAATCCTCCAAACCTGGCAACATCCTTGTAAATCTTGTCTGAACCCTTTCAAGTTTCACAACATCTTTCCAAAGGAAGGAGACCAGAATTGCACATGTTATTCCAACAGTGGTCTAACCAATGTCCTGTACAGCTGCAACATGACCTCCCAACTCCTGTATTCAATACTCTGACCAATAAAGGAAAGCATACCAAGCGCCTACTTCACTATCCTATCCAACTGTGACTCCACTTTCAAGGAGGTATGAACTTGCACTCCAAGGTCTCTTTGTTCAGCAACACTCCCAAGGACCTTACCGTTAAGTGTATAACTCCTGATAAGATTTGCTTTCCCAAAATGCAGCACCTCTCACTTATCTAAATTAAACTCCATCTGCCTGTTCTCAGCCCATTGGCCCATCTGATCAAGATTCCGTTGTAATCTGAGGTAATCTTCTTTGCTGACCACTACCTCTCCGATTTTGATGTTATCTGCAAACTTACTAACTATACCTCTTATGCTCATATCCAAATCATTTGTATAAATGATTGAAAGTAGTGGACCCAGCACCGATCCTTGTAGCACTCCACTGGTCACAGGCATCCAGTCTGAAAAGCAACCCTCCACCACCACCCTCTGTTGTTTAACTTTTGAGCCAGTTCTGTATCCAAATGGCTAGTCATGCCAGCCCAGGAATCAGTCTGGCAAACTTGCTCCCTCTAGAGCTAGAATATCTTCCCTCAAATAAGGAAACCAAAACTACATACAATACTCCAGGTGTGTTTTCACCAAGGTCCTGGATAACTGCAGCAAGTTGTCCTTGCTCCTGTACTCATCCTCTGACTATGAAGGCCAAATACCATCTGCTCCACTTTGTTCCCTTCCCATTTTCCTTTCATTCTGAAGAACGGTTACTCTACTTTCTTTGCACAGATGCTGCCAGACCTGTTGAGTTTTTCCAGCAATTTGTTTTTGTTTCTAATTTACAGCATCTGCAGTTTTTTCATTTTTAAAAATATACTATTTTGCCTGCTTTACTGCCTAATGCACCTGAATGCTTATTTTAAGGTTAGAAGTCACACAACACCAGGTTATAGTCCAATAGGTTTATTTGAAATCACAAGCTTTCATCAGGTGAAGTGAGAGAGAAGCACATAGACAGAGAGATGAATGAGCAGAGAGATTAATAGATTATCCACATGGTGTGAGTGGAGTGCCAATAGGCTGAATAAGTCTCTGCAGGTGATCAAGTGTCAGACAGTGTGTGTAAAGGATCAACAGCTAAATCGTAAGTGAAGTAATGACCAATAATCCAATTATTTGAGGCAGAGAGATAATTACAAAAAGTAAGGTGATGCTGGAGAAAAACCAAATGGCTGGAATAACATGATAGGTATGAGTCGCATGCTCAGGGTCTAACCAAAGTAACAAGTAATTCAAAAGTGTGCAAACTAATTAAGTTAGATCATAACAACTGATCAAGGTGATAGTGTCAAAATAGGACAGGAAGGATGTTTTGCAAATATATAACAATATGGTGGGGTTAAATGATCCCAAGTTCACTGTTGAGGCCATCTTTATGGCTATGGAACTTGGCTATCAGTTTCTGCTCGGCGATTCATCATTGTGTATCACGAAGGCTGCCTTGGAGGACGCTTACCCATAGACCGGACACTGAATGTCCTTGACTGCTGAAGTGATCTCCGACTGGGATGGAACATTCCTGTCTGGTGATTTGTTTAGATTAGATTCCCTACAGTATGGAAACAGGCCCTTTGGCCAAACAAATCCACACCAACCCTCCGAAGAGTGACCCACCCAGACAGATTCCCCATATTTACCCCTGACTAGTGCACCTAATGCTATGGGCAGTTTAGCATAGCCAATTCACCTTGGATTGTGGGAGGAAACTGGAGCACTTGGAGGAAACCCACGCAGACACGGGGAGAATGTGCAAACTCCACATGGACAGTTGCCTGAGGCTGGAATCGAACTTGAGTCCCTGGTGCTGTGAGGCAGCAGTGCTAACCACTGAGGCACCATGCCCGCCCTGTTGTGCAGTGTCTATTCATCCATTGTTGTAGCATCTGCATAGTCTTGCCAATATATGATGTCTTGGGATATCCTTGCCAGATTCATCAGCTATGCTCACAAGATAGTACTGAACATCACATGAGCACAATGCCAACCATGCTCTCCAACCGATTGCAACATTGCCATCAAACCAGCAGACAAAAGAAGAGCCATTGTCATATAGAATGGGCTACTGCAAAGAAGCATATCAACAACTGATCAACCTGGAGGATTACAGACAATTGCCTGCTGATCATCCAAAGAACACACACATCTTTTGATCAAGACCTTTGACTACTCAAGACCTTGAGTATCCTATACCCTCTTCTCCCATGTACTTCTCACACTGGAGATTTCTACTGTCTTCCAAAGATACTCAAAGCTAATACACCTGGACAGCCAATCGTATCATGCAATAGGACCCTGTGTGAGAACCTCTCTGACTATGTCGAGGGCATCTTGAAACTCATTGTATGGGGAACCCCCAGCTTCTGTCGCAACACGACAGATTTCTTACAGAAACTCAGTACCCATGGACCAGTCAAATCAGGAACCTTCCTTGTCACAATAGATATTTCAGCATTCTCCACCAGCATCCCTGCACCGAGCCCCCACCCCAATATTGATGGTATCTCTGCAACAGCCTCAGTACTCTGCTACACCAAAACACTGCTACACCACTATGAAAGATGCCTACCGCTCTATCCCCTGCCTTCATTTCAGGAACTCTGACTACAATGCCCTGTTTCTCTCCCAGCTTACAGGCTCAAGCAGGAGACCCCCTCGCAGATAAAGGTCCAGTGCTGGTCGGAGGAGGCAGAGGATTAACTCTGGTGCTGTCTGGAATCAGCTGATTGGGCCGTGTTCAAATAGGCCACAAGTACTTTGGACGAGTACATCACCACCGTCACAGACTTTATCAGCAAGTGTGTGGAGGATTGCATACCGAGGAAGTCAATCCGGGTGTTCCCCAACCGGAAATCCTGGATGAATCAGGACATACAGAAACTGCTAAAAACTAGGCGTGAGGCCTTCAGATCAGGAGACCAACTCAAACATAAGGAATCCAACTATGACCTTCACAGAGCCATAAAGACAGCTAACGACCAATACTGATTCAAACTAGAGACCCAGACAGACACCAGCCACTATGGCAAGGACTGAAGGACATCACAGGTTCTAAAAAGAGACAGTGCAAGATATCAGACGAGGACACATCCTTCCCAGATCGTCTCAATACCTTCTATGCCCGCTGTGAGCAGAATTTTGGCAGAGAGGTAACACCTATTCCGACAACTCCTGACGAACCTATCCCAACAGTCACTACATCAGGGGTCAGATCAGTTTTCCTTCGTGTGAATCCAAGGAAAGTGATGGGACCTGACGGAGTACCAAGCCGTATGCTCAGCACAGATCAACTGACAGAGGTTTTCTTTGACATCTTCAACCTCTCCCTGCAGCAGGCCACTGTCCCTGCCTGTTTACAACAGGGCCAACATCATCCCTGTGCCTAAGAAAGCTCATGCAGCATGTCTCAATGACTACTACCCAGTAGCCCGAACTACGGTGGTCATGAAGTGATTTGAAAGGCTAGTCATGGCATTAACCAACTCCAGCCTCCCCAATACTCTTGACCCACTCCAATTTGCCTATTGGACCAACAGATCCACGTCAGATGCCATATCACTTGCCGTTCACTCCTCCCTAGAACATCCTAACACCAAAAACAGCTACGTAAGAATCCTGCTTATTGACTGCAGTTCAGCCTTCAACATTATTATCCCCTCGAGACTGATTGATTACTAAACTTAGTGATCTCGGCCTAAGCCCCACTCTCTGCAACTGGATACTCGGTTTCCTGACCCACAGACCACAATCAGTGAAGACTGGGGACAATTATTCATCCTCACTTACACTCAACATTGGACCCCCCCCGCCCCCCCCCACACCCGGGATGCGTACTCAGCCCCCTACCTTACTCACTGTATACCCATGACTGCATCACCAAATACCAGACTAATGCCATTTACAAGTTTGCTGATGACACCACCATAGTTGGTCAAATGTATCACCACCTGGTATGGCAACTGTACCATTCAAGATCGGAGACGGTTACAGAGGGTGGTGAACTCAGCCTGGACAATCACAAAGGCCAACCTCCCATCTATAGAATTCATCTATCAGGCCCGCTGTCAAGGAAAGGCCGCCAGCATTCCCAAAGATCCATCCCACCCTGGCAATGTTTTTCTACAACTTCTACCATCGGGGGAGAAGGTACAAAAGCCTGAACATGCACACCAGCCGGTTTTGAAACAGTTTCTACCCTACTGTTGTTAGAATACTGAATGGACTCTCAAACTCTTAACATTTGCCTATATCTGTGTTTGTGTTTTTGCTGCTGTTTACCTATTACAGTAGCGCCTCGACTTACGAATTTAATCCGTTCCAGGACCCGGTTCGCGAACCGAAAAGTTCGCGAACGGAATCAATTTTTCCCATTGTTCGGATAGTGTTCACAGCGCACGCGCCAAAGACGAACTGCGCACGCTCCAAAGACGAATTGCTCGTACCTTCGTTCGTACCTTGAATTTTGTACGTATGTTGAAGCAAAATTTTATGTACAATGCTGTTCGTAAACCGATTTGTTCGTGAACGGGGTCGTTCGTATGTCGAGGCGCTACTGTATTTACTTATCTATGCTATTTAACTCTGTGATCTGCCTGTATTGCTCGCAAGACAAAGCTTTTCACTGTGCCCCGGTACATGTGACAATAAATTAAATTATATTCAATTGCTCGATACCAACAACTGCTAATTTCCATACATTATCCTACAACTCATCAGCTTCATCCTCGACCACAATATTTTCATCTTTGACAACCAGTTCTTCCTCCAGACACACGGAGCAGTCATTTGGGACCACATGTGCACCCCAATACATAAACAATTTCATGCACAAGTTCACGCAACTCTTCTTTGTTGCACAGGAACTCCGACCAATGCTATATACCAGATACATCGACATTTTTCTTCCTTTTGGACTCATGGCGAGGAATCAATTAAATGACTACACAACATCAGCAAGTTTCATCCCACCATCAGACTTGCCATGGACTACTCTTCAGAATCAGTCTCCTTCTTAGACACATGCATCTCCTTCAAGAACTGACACCCCAGTACCTCACTCTACCACAAGCCTACGGATAACCTCCCAGTGCAGCACTTCTCTATCTTCCACCATAGACATGTTAAAGAAGTCATCCCCTACGGACAAACCATGTGCATACACAGGATATGCTCAGATGAGGAGGAACGTGACAGAGACCTAAAGGGTTTGAAGGACGCTCTCATAAGAATGGATATGAGCCACAATGACCTCCTCAAGACAAACACACAGGACACGACCGATTGAGTACCCTTCATGGTCCAGTACTTTCCCGGAGCAGAGAAACAATGTCATGTTCTTCACAGCCTTCAACATGTCATCAATGACGAGAAACATCTCTTCTCCAAGATCATCCCTATGTCTCCACTTCTCGCCTTCAAATAACCGCCAAGCCTTAAACAGAACATTTTTCACAACAAACTACACAGCCTTCAGGACAACATTGACCACAACACCACACAACCCTGCCATGGCAACCTCTGATCTGACACGTCAGATCATTAACATGGATACTACCATCGTACATGGGAACACCACCCAACACAAACACAGTTGGCACTCTTGTGACTTGGCCAATGTTGCCTACCTCATACGCAGCAGGCAAGGATGCTCCAAGGCATGGTACATTAGCGAGATCATGCAGATACCACGACAATGGATGAATGGACACTACACAACAATTGCCAGATGGGAATGTTCCCTCCCAGTCGAAACACTTCAGCGGTTAAGGACATTCAACCTCTGATCTTCAGGTAAACATCCTCCAGGGTAGCTTTCGAGATATACAAAGCACAATGGCCGAGCAGAAACTGATAGCCAAGTTCCATACTCATGAAGATGACTTCAGCCGTGACCTTGGGTTCATGCTGCATTACATGTGACCCTACCACACTGTTCTGTATTTATAAAATCTTTCTTACTGTCCGTTTTGACACCATCATCTTGATTACTTATGATTAATCTATCTTAATTAGTTTGTACAGTTTTGGATTACTTGTTACTTAGATATAAGAATCTCATGCTGAGAGTCATTTGGTTTGCCTCCTGCATCACCTTATTTTTAATTTTTTGTAATTTTATCTCTGCCCCAATTAATTGGATTATAGGTCATCTCTTTGCTTGTTATTCAGATGTTGACACTTTACTTGCACTGTCTGACACTTTTGATCACTTAGAGTCATAGAGATGTACAGCACGGAAACAGACCCTTCGATCTAACCTGTCCATGCCGACCAGATATCCCAACCCAATCTAGTCCCACTTGCCAGCATCCAGCCCATATCCCTTCAAACCCTTCCTATTCATATACCCATCCAGATGCCTTTTAGGTGTTGCAATTGTACCAGCCTCCACCACTTCCTCTGGCATCAGACTGACTGGTCTTTAATTCCCAGTCTTCTCTCTATTTTTTTAATATAGTGGGGTTACATGAACTATCCTCCAATCTATAGGAACTGTTCCAGATTCGAGAGAATCTTGGAAGATGACCACCAATGCATCCACTATTTCGTGGACCACTTCCTTAAATATTCTGGGATGTAGATTATCAGGTCCTGGGGATTTATCAGCTTTCAACCCCATCAACTTTGCCAACATTATTTCCATGCGAACACTAACTCCCTTCAGTTCCTCCCTCTTATTAAATCGTGTTTTCCAATACTTTTGGGATGTTTTTTCTGTACTCCTTTTGCGAACGCAGAAACAATGTATGTATTTAGTCGGTCAGCCATTTCTTTGTTCTCCATCATAAATTGACATGTTTCTGACTGGAAGGGACCGCCATTTGTTCTCACTGACTTTTTTTCACACACCTACAGGAACATTTACAGTCAGTTTTTTTATTTCTCATAAGTTTAGTTTTGTACTTTTTTTTAACCAATAATGCCTTTGACCTCCTTTGCTGAATTCTAACCTGCTCCCACTCCTCAGGTCTATTGTTTATTTTTCTTCCTGGTCAACTTTTAGATTTTAGATTAGATTAGATTACATTACAATGTGGAAACAGGCCCTTCGGCCCAACAAGTCCACACCGACCCGCTGAAGCGCAACCCACCCATACCCCTACATTTTCCCCTTACCTAACACTACAGGCAATTTAGCATGGCCAATTCACCTGACCCTGCACATCTTTGGACTGTGGGAGGAAACCGGAGCACCCGGAGGAAACCCACGCAGACACGGGGAGAACGTGCAAACTCCACACAGTCAGTCACCTGAGTCGGGAATTGAACCCGGGTCTCTGGCGCTGTGAGGCAACAGTGCTAACCACTGTGCCACCGTGCCGCCCCGGTGCTTCTTCCTTGGATATAATACTGTCTGTAATTCCCTTGTTAAGCCATGGTTTGGGCATCTTAGAGTCATAGAGTCATAGAGATGTACAGCATGGAAACAGACCCTTTGGTCCAACCCGTCCATGCTGACCAGATATCCCAACCCAATCTAGTCCCACCTGCCAGCACCCGGCCCATATCCCTCCAAACCCTTCCTATTTGTATACCCATCCAAATACCCCTTCAATGTTGCAATTGTACCAGCCTCCACCACTTCCTCTGGCAGCTCATTCCATACACGTACCACCCTCTACGTGAAAACATTGCCCCTTAGGTCTCTTTTATATCTTTCCCCCCTCACCCTAAACCTATGCCCTCTAGTTCTGGACTTCCCAACCCC
>NC_057733.1:4471351-4477996 GCF_004010195.1 Chiloscyllium plagiosum
GCCGCATGCATGTTGCTGGCCGTCTGCGTGTGTGGCTACTAGGATATACCGGCCACTGCAGCGGATAGCTGAAACTGACAACCGGAAGCGGCAGGGACAGGCCACTATAAATGCCGGAGGAAACACCACAGAAGCGCTTCACAGGAGGCTCCCAAGCACTGAGGATGTCACCTAGACAGGGGACGAAACGTTAGCAACAAAAACTTCCAGCTCGGCGAACAGAACCACAACAATGTTGGGGAATGTTGGCCTGAGAATATTTGACCAGAGAAGATATAGGCAATCTGCAGTACCAGATTACCCTCTCTCCTTAAAGTCAGGAATTAGCACCGTTCAGTTTCTCACTGATACTGGGAAAATTGTACTTGATAGGGAGAAGTTGTTCCCATTAGCAAAAGGTATAAAATTGGGGGACACAGATTTAGAATGATGTGCAAACAAAGCAAGGGTGATGTGAGAAAAACCTCACACTCCTGGAATAGTTACAGTCTGGAATGTAGTGCCAGGAAATGTGGTGGAGACAGGTTCAATTGCAGCAGTTGAGTAGATGTTGATTGATTATTTGTATTGAAATAGCCTGCAGGGGGATAGGATAACAGCAGGAAATTGGCTTGAGATGCTTGATTGAAGAGCTAATGCAATCACAATGGGCTGAATGGCCCCTTCTGCACGGTAACAATTCAGTGATCTGTAAATGATGCAAATTAATAAGTATTGAGGTGTTAATGCATGCAAAAGACCGCACACCCCTCACTGGTGAGATTTTCATCAAGCTGCTAAAACCTTAAGTGGAAAATCAGACTCATTTTGCTCAATATTGAGAATGCCATGATTCATTCTCATTGTATTTTTCCAACTTTCACAGCATTACCCATGTATTCAGGAGCTGGGATGATTCCACACCTTGAATTTAAACTGGTCACAATCATGGTCCTTTCATTGAAGATCTTGTTTGCTGGATCAGGGAGAGAGAATTGAATTCTCACGAGGCCAAGAGATGTCAGGGCAAATTTCAGTTTATGACTATCATGAGCCCTTGTTATTGCCATCGTTATAATTTACAATCAAACTATGAAAACAAGCATTTAAAATGGAAACCTCCCACAACACCAATAGGGTGCCCCTAGTCTTCACTTTCTAACCCACCAGATCTACATCCAAAAGATCATAAGTCACCATTTCTGCCACCTCCAGTGGGGATGCCACCACCAGATACATGTTGTCCTCCCCTCCTTTGTCAGCCTTCCAAAGGGACTGTTCCCTCCAGGACATCGTTAGCAACAAAACTCCTCCTCCACTCCCAACAACCCCCTCCCCATACCCAATGCATTTCCCCTGCAACTGCAGCATGTGTGACACCTGCTTATTTACCTCCTCCCTCCTTACCATCTAAGGATGTGGACACTCTCTTTCCAAGTTGAAGCAGTAATTTATCTGCTCTTTATTCAATTTAGTTATTGAATTTGCTGCTCATAATGTGGTCTCCTCTACATTGGGGAAATAAAATGCAAACTGACAACTACTTTGAACTTAAGTTCTGCCCACAAAAAAGACTCTGAGCTTACAGTTGCCTGCCACTTTAACACACCACCATGTTCCCTGGCCAACATCTCTGTCTCGGGTTTGCTGCAGTGCTCCAGTGAAGCTCAGCACAAGTTGAAAGGACAGCTCCTCATTTTCCTTTTGGGACCCTGCAGCCTTGTGGACTCAGTATTGAGTTCAGTAATTTTCGGACCAGACCAGCTCTCTCGCTGTCTCACTCTGGGGTCCATTTCTGCCTATCTATTCACTCCTTTTCCTCCCTATCCTGTCTATAGCATATGTGTTGCTCGACACATTACTCCACTTTCCCTCCATGGATGCTGCCAGACCTGCTATGCTTCTCCAGCAATCGCTGTTTTTATTTCAGATTTCCAGTATCCATGTTCTTTATTTTATTTTCGATTTCCCTGCTTCATTTACACTGGACCAGGATAGTCACTTCGTGCTTTGATGGTTTCAAAGAAGAGAAGTGATGAAAATGTGAATGACTGTCTTAGGTGTGATGTACATTTGTAATAAATTGTCATTATTTAGGACCTTGCATTTGAAACTGGAGGAAAGTTGGATTACAGATTTCAGCTGAGAAAGTGGCACATTTATTAAACCAAGATCTGAAAGATATTTTGAGCAGTAGTCAATAGACAGCTTTTCTAGGAAAGTATATTGAAAAAGTTTAATGGCCTCATCAGCTAGCAGGAGAATTAATTACCGAATGGTTATGAAATTGAATTTTATGGTATGAAACAGATGGTCAGGATACACTCAGAAGTGATATCATCCTTGCGGTGAGTTGGTTGTTTGCCATTTATATGAATGATTTGGATGAGATTTTAGGATGCATAGTTAGTAAATTTGCAGATGACATTAAAGTTAGTCATGATGTTGAGGTGCTGGTGTTGGACTGGGGTAGACAAAGTTTAAAAATCATACAACACCAATGGGTTTATTTGGAGGTACAATCTTTTGGAACACTGCTCCTCGTCAGGTTGCTAGTGGGGCAGGGACGTAAGACACAGGATTTATAAGTAAAAGATCAATGTCCCTGCCCCACTAGTTACCTGATGAAGGAGCAGTGTTCCAAAAGCTCAAACTTCCAAATAAATCCATCAGATTATAACCTGGTGTTGTGTGATTTTTAACTTTGGCCAATATTAGTGATATGGTCAACACTGAAGAAGGTTATCTAAGATTACAAAGGGATCTTGATCAATTGGGCTAATGGGCTGAGGAGTGGCAGATGGAATTTAATTTGGATAAATACAAGGTATTGCATTTTAGTAAAACAAACAAGCACAGGGCTTATACAATTAATGGTAAGGCCCTGGGTAATGTTGTTGAACAGAGGCACCTAGGGGTTTAGGTTCATAGTTCTTTAACAGTGTCAAACCATTGAGTATAGGAGTTGGGATTTATGTTGAGGTTGTACAGGATATTGATGAGGCTGTTTTTGGAGTACTGTGTATAGTTTAGTTGCCCTGCTGTAGGAAGGATATTATTCAATTGAAGAGGGTTCAGGAAAGATTTACCAGGATGTTGCTGGGATTGCAGGGTTTCAATTATACAAAGAGGCTGGATAGGCTGGTGTAGGAGGTTGAGGGGTGACATTTATAGAGGTTTATAAAATCATGAGGTGTACAGATAAGGTGAATAGCAAAGATCCTCTCCCTGGGATAGGGGAGCTTAAAATTAGGAGGCAGCTTTTACATATACAAGGTGGCTCTTATGTGGAATGATCTGCCAGAGGAAGCAGTGGATGCAGGTACAGGTACAAAACTTAAAAGCATTTGCACAGGTACATGAATAGGAACAGTCTAATTAGATATGGGCCAAATACAGTCAGGTGGGATGAGTTTAGTTTGGGAACATGGTCGGCATGGATGAGTTGGATCGAAGGGTCTGTTTCCATGCTGTATGATTATTTGACTGTATAACTTACCAGACAGAGAGTTGGTCGAGTTTGAAAGAAATTGGAAAGACATTCCCAGGCTATCAGAGCTGAAAATAAGTCTTAAGATGTTATAATCTGAGGAGAAGGGCTAGAAACAGTCTTTGATTCTTAATCCTTCTTACAACTAAAATAGTATTGGCCGATCTACTCTATCCGAACCCCTCACGATTTTGGAAACTTCTGTCAAGTCTACTCTGACTTCTGTCCAAGGAAAGCAGTCCCAACTTCTCCCAATGAAGGAGTTTTATCTTTGGAACCATTCTCGCAAACATCTTCCACACACTCTCCAATACGTTTACATTCTTCCTATGATGTGGTGCCTAGAACTGTATACAATATTTTAGCTGAGGTCTAACCAGTGTCTTGTATAAATTCAGTACCACCTCCTTGTTCTTGTACTCCATGTCCCAATTAATGAAGCCTGGATTTTCTTATGAATATAAGAACATAGAACAGGAGTAGTTCATTCAGACCTTCAAATATGCCCTGCCATCCTGTGAGATCATGGTTCATCTATCCAAGGTCTCAACTCCTCTTCTGTACCAACTCAGCATAGCCCTCATCTCCCTGATATTTCAAAACTCTACATCTTCTTTAAATACTTTAGCCTCCAGAACTCTCTGGAGCAGAGAATTACAGACGTTCACGACTATCTGGGGAAAATAAATTCCTTCAGATGTCAGTTTTAGGTTAATATCCCCTTATTTTGTAATTATGTCTCTAATTCAAGAATCCCCCACTAGTGAAAACATCTTCTCAATGTCTGCCCTGTCTAACCACCTCAGAATCTTGCATGTTTGAGAAGATAACCCCTCAATCTCTGAAACTTTAATAAATAAATGCCTCATCTGTTTAGCTGTTCTTTATCAACCAAACCTTTTAATTCAGGGTTTAGCCTGGCAAAAGAAAGGTACTGAAGAAGGGTCATTGGATCCGAAATGTCAACTCTGCTTTCTCTCCATAAATGCTTCCAGACCTGCTGAATTTTTCCAGCAATTTCTGTTTTTGTTTAAGCCAAGCAAATCTGTTTTGAATTGCCAGTACATCCTTCCTTAAACACTAGGCCCAAAACTACACAGTATTCACCAACACACGCCCAGGTGTAATAAGACTTCTCTATTTTTAAATTCTAAGACCCCAGTAGTAAGAGCCAATATTCCACTTGCTGCCATAATTACTTGTTGCGCCTGCATGCTAACTTGGTGTTTCATGCACAAGAATATCCAAATCTTTCTGTGCTGTACTTTTTTGAAGTTTCAAAACTAGCCAGACCTGCTGAGTTTCTTCAGCAAATTCTAGTTTTGTTTCAGATTTTCAGCATCTGCAGTTCTTTGTTTTATTTGAGTAGGTAAATTCATTTTTGGTAAAGGAATCAAAGGGTTATTGGGGAGAGATGGGAATGTGGAACTCAAAACACAAATGAATTAGCCATAATCTTTTAAATAGTAGAGCAGTCTTAAGGGACCGAACAGTCTATGTCTGTTCCTATTTTGGATGTTCAGACATATTATAAAGCAAGACCTCAAAAGCAGTAACCTCTAGATTACTTTCTGTTTCATGTGAAACGATGCTGTCACTTTAAAAAGGTTATTTTGTTCTTGGTTTTATTTTGAAGAGAGGTCGTACAGGCAGAGGTGCCAAAAAGGCTAAGGGCTTTAACAATGAAAGGGGAGTGACCAGTTCTCCTAGTTCAGGTTTTTCAAGTTTGTTTTTAAGCTGTAGTAGTCACAAGATGTTGGAGTTCAGAAGTGTTGCAAGTATCCTTCAGTAAAGGATTCTTCTGATTTCCTCTGAACCAGCTGGTTCAGTGTGCTACGTGCTTGATGTGGGAGGTCAACGACTCTGGTGTGTCTGGCTCGTATATGTGTGGAAAGTGTGTGCACATTCAGCTATTGACCAAGCATATTGCAGCGCTGATGAAAGAACTCGAGGACCTTAGGCTCATCCGAGAGAACGAGATCTTTCTGGACAAGACCTTCAGCGAGGTTATTACACCAATCATGCCAGAAGAGAGCAGAAGAGAGCAGACGATAAGGAAGGCAGAGAGGAGACAGGTGCAAGAGACCACGGGAGAAGTACCTGTCAGGAACAAGTTGAAGCTTTTGAAACAGTAGAGACTGATGACACTGCCAGTTCGCAAGGCGGCCAGGTCTGTCAATCAAAAGTTGGTGCACAGGCAGAGCGGAAGAATCGGACATCGCACAGAGCCGTGGTAATAGGGGACTCCATCGTGAGAGGAACTGACCGGGGTTTTTGTGGCAGCAGACGGGATTTAAGGATGGTGTGTTGCCTTCCTAGTGCCAGGGTGAAAGACATCGCGGACAGAGTGCAGGAAATCCTCAAGGATGAGGGTGAAGAGCCAGATGTGGTGGTACATGTCGGCACAAATGATGTCGGGAAGAAGAGGAAGAACATACTACAGCAGGACTTCGGAGAACTAGGAAGAAGGCTGAAAAGCAGGACGTCCAAGGTAGTTATCTCCGGTTTGCTTCCAGTTCCTCGGCCAGAAACAGGGAGATAATGGACTTGAACGTGTGGTTGGGGAACTGGTGCAGGAAGCAAGGATTTAAGTTCTTGGATCACTGGGGTATATTTTGTGGTAAGCATAAATTCTACAAGAGAGACGGTTTGCACCTTATAGGTTAGGGACCAGCATTCTGGCAGGCAGGTTTTCTACTGCAACACAGCTACGTTTAAACTAAGTAGCGCGGGGGGGAGGGGACAAATTGGATGAAATTGAAGGGAAAGTTAGAACAAGAGAAGTCAAGAAAGACAACTGTATCAATGAGGAAGAAAACTCGGAAAGGGATCATGCTGTAAGGTTGAGTGAAATAGGGGTTGATGGGAAGGGTGAGAGCAGTAACAAATTAAAAATACTATACATGAATGCACGAAGCATTAGACATAAGATGGATGAGCTTGAGGCTCTTTTGGAAATTGGCAGATACGATATTGTGGGGATAACTGAGACGTGGCTTCAAGTGGACAAGGCCTGGGAAATGAATATTCAAGGATGCAGTAGCAAATTAAAAATACTATACATGAATGCACGAAGCATTAGACATAAGATGGATGAGCTTGAGGCTCTTTTGGAAATTGGCAGATACGATATTGTGGGGATAACTGAGACGTGGCTTCAAGTGGACAGGGCCTGG
>NC_057733.1:4480894-4509781 GCF_004010195.1 Chiloscyllium plagiosum
TGTGTGCAGTTCTGGTTTCCAAATTTGAGGAAAGACATTCTGACTATTGATGGAGTGCAGCGTAGGTTCACGAGGTCAATTCCTGGAATGGCGGGATTACCTTTACACTGAAAGACTGAAGCGACTGGGCTTGTATACCCTTGAGTTTAGAAGACTGAGAGGGGATCTGATTGAGACATATAAGATTATGAAAGGATTGGACACTCTGGCAGCAGGAAACATGTTTCCGCTGATGGGTGAGTGCCGAACCAGAGGACACAGCTTAAAAATATGGGGTAGACCATTTAGGACAGAGATGAGGAGAAACTTCTTCACCCAGAGAGTGGTGGCTATGTGGAATGCTCTGCCCCAGAGGGCAGTGGAGGCCCAGTCTCTGGATTCATTTAAGAAAGAGTTGGATAGAGGTCTCAAAGATAGTGGAATCTAGGGTTATAGAGATAAGGCAGAAAGAGGATACTAATTAGGAATGATCAGCCATGATCATATTGAATGGCGGTGCAGGCTCGAAGGGCAGAATGGCCTACTCCTGCACCTATTGTCTATTGTCTATTGCCTATTGAATTGGAGAAGAAGGGTCTGTTTCCATGCTTTAAGATTCTATGACTAAGGTTGAATCCATTTGGGTGGAAATGAGAAATTCTAAGAAGAATAAGTCACTGATAGGCATAGTCTATCTTAAACCCTTCATTCCTGATGCCAGGAACATCAATTCTCCTGCTCCTCGGATGCTGCCTGACCTGCTGTGCTTTTCCAGCAACACACTCTGGACTCTAATGTCCAGCATCTGCAATCCTCACTTTCTCGTAGTCTATAGGCTACCAAATAATAACAAAGAAATAACTAGTGCCTGTAAAAATGGTTTTGCAATTATTATGGGGGATTTTAATCTACATGTTGATTGGTCGAACCAGCTCGGTCAGGATAGCCTTGAGAAGGAGTTTGTTGAGTGTATCCATGATAGTTTTCTTGAACAGTATGTAATGGAATCAATGAGGGAGCAAGCTATCCTAGATCTGGTCCCGTGTAATGAAACAGGAATAATAAATGACTTCATAGTTAAGGATCTTCTTAGAAGGCATCATCACAATTCAGAATACAGATAGAGAGTGTGAAGATAAAATCCAGTACCAGGGTCCTGCGCTAAACAAGGGAGACTACAATAGGATGAGGGAGGACTTGGGTAAAGTAAACTGGAAACAAAGACTTTATAGTGGGACAGTTGATGACTAGTGGATGACTTTCAAAGCAATTTTTCAAAGTGCTCAGCAAAAGTATATTCCAGTGAAAAGGAAGGACTGTAAGAAAATGGGTAATCTTCCATGGGTGGCTAAGGAAATAAGGGAGGCTATCAAATTGAAAGAGAAGACATACAAAATGGCCAAGATCAGCAGGAAACTAGAAAATTGGGAAAGCTTTAAAGGTCAGCAGAAAGCCATAAAAAGAGCTATAAAGAAAAGTACAATAGAACATAAGAAAAAATTAGTACAGAATATAAAGACAGATAGCGAAAGTTTCTACAAATATATATAAAAACAAAAAAGAGTGGCTAAAGTAAACATTGGTCCTTTAGAGGACGAGAAGGGGCATTTAGTCATGGGATATGATGAAATGGCTGAGGCACTAAATAGGTATTTTGTGTCAGTCTTCACAGTGGAGGACATGAATGACATGTCAGCAATTGACAAAGAGACTAAGGTAGATGAGGACCTCTTCTGTAATCATTACTACAGAAGAGGTAGTGTTGGGCAAGCTAATGGAGCTAAGGATAGACAAGTCTCCTTGCCCTAAAGGAATGCATCCCAGGACACAAAAGAGACAGCAGGAGAAACAGCAAGTGCACTTGTGGTAATTTTCCAGAATTTGCTGGACTCTAGGGCAATCCCAACAAATTGGAAAACAGCAAATGTGATACCACTGTTTTAAAAAAGGGCAGTAGACAAAAGATGGGGAATTATAGACAGGTTAGCTTAACTTCTGTACTGGTGAAGATGCTTGAGTCTGTTATCAAGGATGAAACAGCAAGGCATCTAAAAAGAAATTGTCCAGATGGGCAGATGCAGCATGGGTTCATGAAGGGCAGGTCATGTGTAACTGATTTACTGGAATTCTGTGAAGACATTATACACACAGTGGGCAACAGCGAGCCAGTAGATGTGGTGTATACCTAAATTTCCAAAAGGCCTTCAATAAGGTGCCGCACAAAAGGCTGCTGCATAAGATAAAGATGCATGGTGTTATGGGTAAAGTATTAGCATGGATAGAGGATTAGTTGACAAACAGGAAGCAAAAAGCGGGATAAGTGAGTGCTATTCTGGTTGGCAATCAGTGACTAGTGGTGTGCCTCAGGGATCAGTGTTGGGACTGCAATTATTATTCACAATTTATATAAATGATTTGGAGTTGGGGACACATGTAGTGTGTCAAAGTTTGCAGATGACACTAAGATGAGTCACAGAGCAAATTTTGCAGAGGACGGTGAAACTTTTACAGAAAAACATAGATAGTTTAGGTGAGTGGGCAAAGGTCTGGCAAATGGAATGGAATGTTAATAAATAAATGTTTTTGGAGGAGTAACAGTAAAAACAACATTTACTTGAATGGTAAAAAGTTTTAGCGTGCTGCTATGTTGAGGAACCTGGGTGTCTTTGTGTATGAATCACAGAGGGTTGGTCTGCAGGTGCAGCAGCCCACACCTCCGCCCTCACCTCCCTCCAAGGCCCCAAAGGAAACTTCCATATCCGCCACAAATTCACCTGCACCTCCACACACATCATCTATTGCATCCTCTATATTGGGGAGACAGGCCGCCTACTTGCGGAGCTTTTCAGAGAACACCTCTGGGACACCCGGACCAACCAACCCAACCACCCTGTGGCTCAACACTTCAACTCCCCCTCCCACTCCACCAAGGATATGCAGGTCTTTGGACTCCTCCATCGCCAGACCACAACAACACGACAGTTGGAGGAAGAGCGCCTCATCTTCCCCCTAGGAACCCTCCAACCACAAGGGATGAACAAGGATTTCACCAGTTTCCTCATTTCCCCTCCCCCAACCTTGTCTCAGTCAAATCCATCGAACTCAGCACCGCCTTCCTAACCTGCAATCTTCTTCCTGAACTCTCCGCCCCCACCCCAGTCTGACCTATCACCCTCACCTTGACCTCTTTCCACCTATCGCATTTCCGACGCCCCTCCCCCAAGTCCCTCCTCCCTACCTTTTATCTTAGCCTGCTGAACACACTTTCCTCATTCCTGAAGAAGGGCTTATGCCCGAAACGTGATTCTCCTGTTCCCTGGATGCTGCCTGACCTGCTGCGCTTTTCCAGCAACACATTTTCAGCAGGTACAAAAGGTCTGCAGGTACAAAAGGAAGGCAAATGGAATTTTGTCCTTCATTGCTAAAGGGATTGAGTTTAAAAGTAGGGAGGTTATGTTGCAGTTGTACAAGGTGCTGGTGAGGCCACACCTGAAGGATTGTGTGCAGTGTTGGTTTCCTTACTTGGCACTAGAGGATTTTCACGAGGATGATTTGCTTATGAGGAGAGACTGAGTAGAGTAGGATTATATTCATTGGAATTTAGAAGAATGAGGGGGACCTTACAGAAACATAAAATTATGACGGGAATAGATAAGATAGATGTAGAGAGGATGTTTCCACTGGTAGGTGAAACTAGGTCAAGAGGGCATAGCCTCAAAATTAGGGGGAGCAGATGTAGGACTGAATTAAGAAGGAACCTCTTCACTCAAAGGGTTGTGAATCTGTAGAATTCCCTGCCCAGTGAAGTAGTTGTTGATACTTCAGTAAATATTTTTAAAGCTAAGATTTATTTTTGAACAATGAAGGAATTAAGGGTTGTGGTGAGAGGGTGGGTTAGTGGAGCTGAGGCCATGAAAAGATCAGTCATGATCTTATTGAATGGTGGAGCAGGCGCGAGGGGCCAGACGGCCTACTCCTGCTCCTAGCTCTTATGTTCTTATGTAAATCTCTCTCTAGATGTTGTTCCCTTCTGCCTGTAAGAATCAGTGTTTGAGTTTACCTTTTTGATAAGGGGTACGTTATGGGATGTTACTGGATTGGAACAGCTCCTTAGTTAAGTTGCTGTATCAGGTCGGTTAAGTTTTTCAATAGTTCAGTTGTTCTGAATTCCACTTTTTCTTCGTGTTTCAATGGTCATGCTTAAGTAAGTTCTATGTTGCTTAAATCAAAATGATTTGACCAGTTGCATCGCACCTGGAACACCCATTTCACATTTACCTTTCAAATAAGAGAAAGTTATGGTCTTGGCTACCTTCTTAAAATATTTTGATGGAGTCTAGCCCCCTGGACCATAACAATTGCAACAGGACTGAGCAGAGTAACGGAACTGAGCAATTGAATATGTAGCAGGAGGATGACGATTGGAGGGAGGGCATCAGGTTTCTCACAATTAGGACTGGTTCATAGGCAACTGGGACCTGTAAAAGATGGACCCGTTGCACCTCGGCAGGATTTAAACTTATATCTTTGCAGGAAAATAGTATGGTTGGGTGAGTTTAGACTAAATTGGCAGGGGCATGGGAACCTAACAAGCATCTCAAATTGGAGGGTAACAAGACTGGAAGCAGGAAATGTAACAAGGAAAATTCGGAAACAGATGAACCAAAGACAAGTAAGAAATGGTATCAGAATATAGAATAATGTTAAAGGGGCAGATTTACAGGCATTTTACCTGCATACACACAATATTTGCAACAAGATTGATAATTTGAAGCCTCAAATTGATGTAAATAGGTATAAATTGAGGCTACTGGTTGCCCATGATCAGGAAATGAATGTCCCAGCATATTCATCATTTAAAAAGACTAGACAGGAAAGGGAAATGGTATAATCCTCCAGGTAAGAAACCAAATCAATTCAGGATCTTAGATCAAAATCGAATCAGTTTGATGAAATTAAAGAACTTCAAGGAGCAGAACTGTGGGAAACTGAAGTCCCCTTAAAAGATATGTGCTTTCAGTATTCAATATGTTCTGTGCAGCGCTGTGTAGACCTCATCTTAACTGTGTTAGTTGTAACTAGCCTTCAACAATCATAACCACAAGATCTTTCAGCCCCATACTACCTAGTTATATGCAAAGTTCTTGAGAATAAGAAACTTTTTGTTCTTAGTAGGAATGAAAACTAACATTCCAATGTTAAAAATCACACAAAACCAGGTTATAGTCCAATAGGTTTATTTGGAAGCATTAACTTTCAGAGCGCTGCTCTTTCATCAGGTGGTTGTGGAGTATAAGATCACAAGACACAGAATTTATAGCAGAAGTTTACAGTGTGATGTAAGTGAAACTATATATTGAAAAAGACCTGGATTGTTTGTTAAGTCTCTCATCTTTCAGAAAGAACATGTTGGTTTCAAATGTAAATTGCAGAACATTTAAAAGTTATATTCTCAAGTGAACTTTAACAATTGGTGTCATTTCAGTCCAGATAATGCATTGAAGGTGTGAGCTTTCCTGTGTGACTGTCTGTGCCACAATGGTCAGACTATTTCTAATCTAAAAAATGGATTTACAGACTCTTACATGGATTCATGTAGTTTTTGAGCAAGGTAAAATGTAATTCTGCAAGTACAAATTCATCCCACAAACTTTTGTGTGTGTGTGTGTATAAACGCCAGATTCATCAGCTGTACCCACAAAGTAAAGCAGAACATCATCCGATCACAACACAATGCCATCCATGCTCTCAAAACCAATTACAACATTCTCATCAAACCAGCAGATAAAGGAGGAGCCATCGCCATTCAGAATAGAACAGATTACTGCAAGGAAGGGTACCAACAACTGAACAATCAGGAACACTACAGGCAACTACCAGCTGATCTAACCAAACAGCACACCCATGAACTAAACACATTGATCAGGACTTTGGATCCAGTCCTTCAGAGTTCCCTTCGTGTCCTCATTCCACGTACTTTTCACGTAGGCGACTTCTACTGCCTTCCGAAGATACACAAAGCCAATACACCAGGACATCCCATTGTATCAGACATTGGGACCCTGTGTGAGAACCTCTGGCATGGCGCTGTGAGGCAGCAGTGCTAACCACTGTGCCACCGTGCCGCCCTGTGTGAGAACCTCTGGCTATGATGAAGGCATCTTGAAACCCATTGTACAGGGGACCCTCAGTTTCTGTCATGACACAACATATTTCTTACAGAAACTCAGCACCCATGGACCAGTTGAACTGGGAACATTCCTCATCACAATGGACGTGTCAGCACTCTACACCAGCATCCCACACAATGGCAGCATCACGGCAACAGCCTCAGTACTCAACACCAATAACTGCAAATTTCCGAACATCATTCTAAAACTCTTTATCCTCGACCACAACATTTTCACCTTTGACAACCAGTTCTTCATCCAGACACATGGAACAGCCATGGGGACCAAATTTGCACCCCATTATGCCAACATTTTTATGCACAGGTTCAAACAAGACTTCTCCTCTGTGCAGGATCTCCAACCAACACTATACACCAGGTACATTGACGACACTTTCTCCCTCTGGACCCATGACGAGGAGTCACTGAAACAACCACACAGTGATATCAACAAGTTTCATCCCACCATCAGACTCACCATGGACTACCCTCTACTATCTGTTTCATTCTTGGACACATGCATCTTCATCAAGGATGGGCACCTCAGCACCTCACTCTACCACAAACCCACAGATAACCTCACAATGCTAAACTTCTCCAGCTTCCAACTGAAACATATTAAAAGAGCCATCCCCTATGGACAAGCCCTATGCATGCACAGGATCTGTTCAGATGAGGAGGAACATGACCAGCACCTGGAAATACTGAAGGATGCCCTCACAAGAACGGGGTACGATGCTCATTGATCACCAGTTCCGACGTGCCACAGTGAGAAACCGTAACGACCTCCTCAGGAGACAGACACGAGCTGCAACCGACAGGGTACCCTTCGTTGTCCAGTACTTCCCAGGAGCTGAAAATCTACGTCACATTCTTCGCAGCCTGCAGCACATTATCAATGAGGATGAGCACCTTGCCAAGACCTTCCTCACACCTCCACCTCTTGTCTTTAAACAACTACCAAACCTCAAATAGAGGCAACAACGAAAAGTGGCCAAGCAGAGGCTGATAGCCAAGGTTGATACCCATGGGGACGGCCTCAACCGGTGACCCCATTGCACAATACACACACACACAGACACAGACACTCCTACACACACACATACAACTCCCACAGTCACACACGCACCCTCTCACAGATTTATACCTCTTTACACTCACACTCACACAAATACACACACTCGCTCACCTCCACCACCCCCCCTCCCCACACCCACATGCACACATATAGTCCCATTTGCCAGCACTTGGCCCATATCCCTCTAAACCCTTCCTATTCATATACCCATTCCAGATGCCTTTTAAATGCTGTAATTGTACCAGTCTCCTCCACCTCCTCTGGCAGCTCATTCCATACACGCACCATCCTCTATGTGAAAAAGGTTGCCCCTTAGATCCCTTTGAAAACTTTCCCCTCTCATCATCAACCTCTAGTTTTGTACTCTCCTACCCTGGGGAAAAGACCTTGGTTATTCACCCTGTCTATGCCTCTCGTGATTTTTATAAATCTGTATTTCAGTTTTCAGCAACAGGAAGAATGGGAGCTTGGACCAGGAGCCTGCTGGGAAAGATGAGTCACTAATTTAAATCTTTACATCTGACATTGGAGAGCAGAGGTTTATGGGATAGGAGAGACTGTTTTTTTCCCCTCAGCTATAGAAGTGAATGTTTCTAAACCTGAGACCCTACCCTTGTAGGGCCTCCCACCCTTCCACCTCCTCTAACCTTAAACAGCAGGGACACATCAGGTAAGCTTCTCTTCTTTTTTACTTTCTGATAAGGAGACAAGCAGGGATGGGCAGTGCAGGGAGAGGAATGTTCCTTCTGCATGATGTTTGAGGTAAGGGACACCATTAGTGTCCCAAGATATGTACATCTGGAGGAAGTGCACTCAACTCTTGCTCCTCCAAGGGAACTGGAGCGGGAGCTGGATGAACTTTGGATCATTCGGGAGGCAGAGACTATGACAGATAAGAGTTACAGGGAAGTAGTTACTTCAAGGCATGAAGAAAGCTGAGTAACTGTTCGAAGGAGGGGCAAAAAAGTCAGTGCAGGGATCCCCTGTGGTCGTTCCCCTGAAAAACATGTATATCGATTTGGATACTGTTGAGGGAATGATTTACCAGGGGCATGCAGTGAGGTGCAGATCTCTGGCACAAAGTCTGTCCCTGTTGCACAGAAGGGAAGGAGGAAAAGGAGGAGAGTGTTAGTCATTGGGGACTCAATAGTTAGAGGCTCAGATAGGTTTGTTGGGAATGAATGAGACTCACGATTGGTGTGTTGCCTCCCAGGTGCTAGGGTCCGTGATGTCTTTGATCATATCTTTGGGTCCTGAAGGGAGAGGGTGACCAGCCCCAAGTTGTGGTTCACACAGGTACCAACGACACAGGTAGAAAGAGGATAGGGATGTAAGGCAGGATTTCAGGGAGCTAGGGTGGAAGCTGAGAGCTAGAACAAACAGAGTTGTTATCTCTGGTTTGTTACCCGTGCCACGTGATAGCGAGGCGAGGAACAGGGAGAGACATCAGCTGAACACATGGCTGCAGGGATGGTGCAGGAGGGAGGGTTTCAGGTACTTGGATAATTGGGGCTCATTCTGGGGAAGGTGGGACCTCTACTGGGCCACTGTTGTTTGTAATATACATAAATGATCTGGAAGAGGGCACTGTTGGTATGATCAGCAAGTTTGCAGATGACACAAAGATTGGTGGAGTAGCAGAAAGCAGGAGTAGCAGAATACATGAGAACATAGATACTCAGGAGAGTTGGGCGAAAAAGTAGCAGATGGCTTACCACCAGATAAATGTGTGGTGATTTAGGCAAGACTAATTCGAGAGTGAATTATACAATGAATAGAAGAGCCTTGGGAAAAGTTGATGGGCAGAGAGATCTGGGAGTGCAGGTCCATTGTACCCTGAAGGTTGCTGAACAGATGGATAGAGTGGTCAAGAAGGCATATAGTATGCTTGCCTTCATTGGACGGGGTATTGAGTATAAGAGCTGACGAGTCAGGTTAAAATTGTACAAGACATTGGTTCGGCCGCATTTAGAATACTGTGTCTAGTTCTGGTCGCCACATTACCAAAAGGATGTGGATGCTTTGGAGAGGATGCAGAGAAGGTTTACGAGGATGTTGCCTGGTATGGAAGGTGCTAGCTATGAAGGGATGTTGAATAGGTTAGGTTTATTTTCACTAGAAAAAAGGAGATTGAGGGGGGACCTGTTTGAGGTTACAAAATCATGAAGGGTATAGACAGGGTGGATAGAGACAAGCTTTTTCCCAGGTGATGGATTCAATAACGAGAGGTCATGCTTTCAAGGTGAGGGGTGGAAAGTTTAAGGGGGATACACGTGGCAGTACTTCACACAGAGGGTGGTGGGCGTTTGGAACGTGTTGCCAGCAGAGGTGGTAGAGGCAGGCACGGTAGATTTATTTAAGATGCGTCTGGACAGATGCGTGAGTAGGTGGGGAGCAGAGGGATACAAATGCTTAGGAATTGACCGACAGGTTTAGACAATACATTTGGATCGGCTCAGGCTTGGAGGGCTGAAGGACCTGTTCTTGGGCTGTAAATTTCTTTGTTCTTTCTTTGTTCAAACAGGACAAGCTTCACTTGAACCAGAGGGGTACTAATATCCTGGATGGGAAATTAGCTGGTGCTATTCGGGTGGGTTTAAACTAGCTCAGCAGGGGGACCTGTGGTGTAGTTCCAGTACACGGGAAGGTGACAGTAGGGAGGGCATGGACAGGATTTCACGGTCACAGGTGTATACTGGCAGACACGCACCAACCAGCTTGCTGTCTACATCAATGCCAGAAGTATCTGAAAAAAAGGCTGGTGAGCTTGCAGCATGGATAGGTACCTGGGACTTCGATGTTGTGGCCATTTCGGAGACGTGGATAGAGCAGGGTCAGGAATGGATGTTGCAGGGTCCAGGGTTTAGATCTTTCATTAAGAACAGTACTATAGATGGGTCAGTTTTTGTCCAGTGTGTGCAGGAGGGCTTCCTGACACAGTATGTAGACAGGCCAACAAGGGGCAAAGCCACATTAGATTTGGTACTGGGTAATGAACCCGGCCAGGTGTTAGACTTGGAGATAGGTGAGCACTTTGGTGATAGTGATCACAATTATGTTTACTTTGGTGATAGAAAGGGATAGGTGTATACCACTGGGCAAGAGTTACAGCTGGGGGAAAGGCAATTACGATGCGATTAGGCAAGATTTAGGAAGCATAGGATGGGAAAGGAAACTGCAGGGGATGGGCACATTAGAAATGTGCAGCTTATTCAACGAAAAGCTCCTGTGTGTCCTAGATAAGTATGTACCTGTCAGGCAAGGAGGAAGCTGTAGACCATGGGAGCCACGGTTTACGAAGGAAGTGGAATCTCTAGTCAAGAGGAAGAAGAAGGCTTATGTTAGGATGAGATATGAAGGCTCAGTTAGAGCGCTTGAGGGTTACAAGGTAGCCAGGAAAGACCTAAAGAGAGAGCTCAGAAGAGCCAGGAAGAGACATGAGAAGTTGTTGGCAGACAGGATCAGTGTAAACCCTAAAGCTTTCTATAGGTATTTAAGGAATAAAAGAATGACGAAAGTAAGATTAGGGCCAATCAAGGATAGTAGTGGGAAGTTGTGTGTGGAGTCAGAGGAGATCGGGGAAGCACTAAATGAATATTTTTTGTCAGTATTCACTCTAGAAAACGACAATGTTGTCGAGGAGAATACTGAGATACAGGCTACTAGACTGGGGGTGGGATTGAGGTTCACAAGGAAGAGGTATTAGAAATCCTGCAGAGTGCGAAAATAGGTAAGTCCCCTGGGCCGGATGGGATTTATCCTAGGATCCTCTGGGATGCCAGGGAGGAGATTGCCGAGCCTTTGGCATTGATCTTTAAATCGTCATTGTCTACAGGAATAGTGCCAGAAGACTGGAGGATAGCAAATGTGGTTCCCCTGTTCAAGAAGGGGAGTAGAGACAACTCTGGTAATTATAGACCAGTGAGCCCTACTTCAGCTGTTGGTAAAGTATTGGAAAAGGTTATAAGAGATAGGATTTATAATCATCTAGAAAAGAACAATTTGGTTAGGGATAGTCAGCAGTTTTGTGAAGGGTAAGTCGTGCCTCACAAACCTTATTGAGTTCTTTCAGAAGGTGACCAAACAGATAGATGAGAGTAAACTGGTTGAAGTGGTGTATATGGATTTCAGCAAGGCATTCGATAAGGTTCCCCACAGTAGGCTATTGTACAAAATGCGGAGGAATGGGATTGTGGGAGACATAGCAGTTTGGATCAGTGATTGGCTTGCTGAAAGAAGACAGAAGGTGGTGGTTGATGGGAAATGTACATCCTGGTGTCCAGTTACCAGTGGTGTACCACAAGGGTCGGTGTTAGATCCACTGCTATTCGTCATTTTTATAAACGACCTGGACGAGGGCGTAGAAGGGTGGGTTAGTAAATTTGCAGACGACACTAAGGTCGGTGGAGTTGTGGATAGTGACGAAGGATTTTGTCGGTTACAGGGAGACATAGATAAGCTGCAGAGCTGGGCTGAGAGGTGACAAATGGAGTTTAATGTGGAAAAGTGTGAGGTGATTCACTTTGATCAGAGTAATCGGAATGCAAAGTACTGGGCTAATGGCAAGATTCTTGGTAGTGTGGATGAGCAGAGAGATCTCGGTGTCCAGGTACACACATCCTTGTAAATTGCCACCCAGGTTGACAGGGTTGTTAAGAAGGCACACAGTGTTTTAGCTTTTATTAATAGAGGGATCGAGTTCCGGAACCATGAGGTTATGCTGCAGCTGTACAAAGGTCTGGTGCGGCCGCACTTGGAGTATTGTGTACAGTTCTGGTCACCGCATTATAAGGAGGATGTGGAAGCTTTGGAAAGGGTGCAGAGGAGATTTACTAGGGTGTTGCCTGGTATGGAGGGGAGATCTTATGAGGAAAGGCTGAGGGACTTGAGGGCTGTTTTCATTGGAGAGAAGAAGGTTGAGAGGTGACTAAATAGAGACATATAAGATAATCAGAGGGTTAGATAGGGTGGACAGGGAGAGCCTTTTTCCAAGAATGGTGACAGCGAGCACGAGGGGGCATAGCTTTAAATTGAGGGGTGATAGATATGGGACAGATGTCAGAGGTAGTTTCTTTACTCAGAGAGTAGTAAGGGTATGGAATGCTTTGCCTGCGACGGTAGTAGATTTGCCAACTTTAAGTACATTTAAGTCGTCATTGGATAAGCATATGGACATACATGGAATAGCGTAGGTTAGATGGGCTTCAGATTAGTATGACTGATCGGCGCAACATCAAGGGCTGAAGGGTCTGTACTGCGCTGTTATGTTCTATGTCCTACAACAGCAAGGCGGTAAAAGAGGGGGAGATATCCTTGTTAGTCAAGGATAGTATTACAATGGCTGAAAGAACTTTTAACAAGGACTGGTCTATTAAGTGGTATGGGCTGAGGTTAGAAACAGAAGAGGAGAGGTCACACTACTGGGGGTTTTTTGTAGGCCTCTGCAAAGTTCCAGGGATGTGGAGGAGAGGATTGGCAAAATTATTCTGGGCAGGAGTGAAAGGAACAGGATAGTCATTATGGGGGACTTTAACTTCCCCAACATTGACTGGAAGTGCTATAATTCTTGTACGTCGGATGGATTAGTTTTTGTCCAACGTATGCAGGAGGGTTTCCTGACATAGTATGTTGAAGGGCTGACAAGAGGGGAGGCCACACTGGGTCTGGTACTTGGTAATAAACTAGGCCAGATGTTTGATTTAGTTGTAGGTGAGCACTATAGCACTAGTGACTATAATACAGTTACATTTAGTTTAGCGATGGAAAGGGATAGGTACATGCCACAGGTTAAGAGTTATCGATGGAGAAGGGCAATTATAATGCGATCAGGCAAGACATAGGAGGCATAGAATGGGGTAGCAAAATGCAGGGGATGGGGACAACAAAATGTGGAGCTGGTTTAAGGAACAGATATCGTGTGTCCTTGATAGGTATGCCCCTGTCAGGCAGGGAGGAGTGATAAGGTAAGGGAACTGTGGTTTATTAAAGAAATTGTATCTCTTGTTAAGCAGAAGGGGGAGGCTTATATGACGTTGAGATGAGATGGTTCAGATGAGGCGATGGAGAGTTACAGATTAGCTAGGAAGGATTTAAAGAGAGCGTTAAGAAGAGCAAGGAGGAGACATGAGCAGTCTTTAGCAGGTAGAATAAAGGAAAACCCTAAAGCTTACTATAGGTATGTGAGGAATAAAAGAATGACAAGGGTAGGAATAGGGCCAGTCAAAGACAGAAGTGGGAAGTTGAGTGAGGACCCTGTAGAGTTCGGAAAGGTGCTAAACGAATATTTCTCATCTGTTTCGATGCAGGAAAAGGAGAACATTGTAGAAGACTGAGATATGGGCTATTAGACTAGAAAGGATTGAGGTTAGTAAGGAGGAGGTTTTATCAATTCCAGAAGGTGTGAAAGTAGACAAGTCCCCTGGGCTGGATGGGATTTATCCAAGTGTTCTCTGGGAAGCTAGGGAGGAGATGGCAGAGCCTTTGGCCTTGATCTTTGAGTCGTCATTGTCTACAGATTTAGTACCTGAGGACTGGAGGATTGCAAATGTTGTGCCCTTGTTCAAAAAGGGCAGCAGAGATGACCCAGATAATTATAGACTAGTGAGTCTTATGCCTGTTGTAGGAAAGGTTTTGGAAAGGATTATAAAAGATAAGATTTATTATCATCTAGCAATTTGATTACAGATAGTCAACATAGTTTCTTTAAGGACAGATCATGTCTCACAAACCTCACTGAGTTTTTTGAGAAGGTGACCAAGCATGTAGATGAGGGTAGGGCAGTTGACGTGATATACATGAACTTACATTAAAGCCTTTGATAAAGTTCCACATAGTAGGCTTTTGGAGAAAATGCAGAGGCATGGGATTGAGGGTGATTTAGCAGCTTGGATTAGAAACGAGCTTTCTGTAAGAAGGCAGTGAGTGGTGGTTGATGGAAATTATTCAGCCTGGAGTCCAGTTACTAGTGGTGTACCACAAGGATCTGTTTTGGGATCACTGCTGTTTGTCATTTTTGTAAATTACTTGACGCAGGCATAGGTGGATGGGTTAGTAAGTTTGCAGATGACACTAAAGTCGATGTAGGGGTGGACAGTGTGGAAGAATATTACAGGTTGCAGGTGGACTTGGATAAATTGCAGAATTGGGCTGAGAGGTGGCAAAAGGAGTTCAATGCAGCTAAATGTGAGGCGATTGGTAGTGTGGATGTGCAGAGGGATCTTGGTGTCCATGTACATAGATCCCTGAAAGTTGCCACCCAGGTTGAAAGTGCTGTTAAGAAGGAATACAGTGTGTTAGGTTTTATTGGTAGAGGGATTAAGTTCCAGATCCGTGATGTCATGCTAGAAATGTACAAAACTTTAGTGCGGGCTCACTTGGAATATTGTGTACAGTTCTGGTCGCCATATTTCAGGAAGGATGTGGAAGCATTAGAAAAGGTGCAGAGGAGATTTACCAGAATGTTGCCTGGCCTGGAGGGAAGGTCTTATGAAGAAATGCTGAGGCACTTGGGTCTGTTCTCATTGGAGAGAAGAAGGCTAAGAGGGGATTTAATCGAGACATACAAGATGATCAGAAGATTAGACAGGGTAGACAGTGAAAGTCTTTTTCCTAGTATGATTACATCAGCTTGTACGAGGGGGCATAGCTGCACATTGAGGGGTGATAGATTTAAGACAGATGTCAGAGGCAGGTTCTTTACTCAGAGAGTGGTAAGGGCGTGGAATGCCCTGCCTACTAATGTAGTTAACTCAGCAACATTAGGGAGATTTAAACAGTCCTTGAATAAGCACATGGATGATGATGGCATAGTGTAGGGGAATGGGCTTAGATTAGTTCAGAGGTCGGCGCAACGCCAAGGGCCAAAGGGCCTGTTTTGCACTGAATTGTTCTATGTTCTGTGTATAAGGTCACCCCTTAGCCTCTGATGCTCCAGGGAAAACAGCCTCAGCCTCCCTCTATTGCTCAAACACTCCAACCCTGGCAACATCCTTATAAATCTTTTCTGAACCCTTCCAAGTTTCACAACATCATTCTGATACCAGGGAGACCAGAATTGCACATAATATTCCAAAAGTGGCCTAACCAATGTCCTGCACAACTGCAACATGACCTCCCAACTCTTATACTCAATGCAGGAGTTGAGAGGTCATGTTGGCAAACATTCCAATGTTAGCAAGTGCCATCACCTGGGCCTAGTGCCACTCAGTCTAACAAAGAGAATATTGTAAAAACAGAAAGCGAAACCAAAGTTTGAACTGGTTTTGAACTGTGCTTTTTGGCGAATGATTGTAACTGCCAGAGCGACAAGATGGAAGTTTGATTGCTCTTTGGTCATCCTCCCATTATCAATTTATTGAAAGTTTGGAGAATAGAATCTCACCTCAGTAATAAATGAATATTACTTGGAGCCTACCAGAAGCTGTTTGCACTGATCAGTGTCATCAGAAATCAAGGAAGCTACAATCCCATGTGCCTGTGTTACTATACATTGTGGAAACTGCCAAAGTGAACTGGCCTGTTATATCTCTTTTCGTTTTCTATAATTTATTCCTTAACGATGTCTGTCTGACTGTTTGTTTGGCAGCTAATATCAAAGTTAATGGATGCCGAAGGCTACCTAATATTTGATAGTATACTTGCATAATATGACTGCTCAGTACAAATGAAAACTGCTACACCATTAGTCACTGTTCAAAGGTCAACTTCAAAATGTGTGCCCCATTACACCCCAATTTCAAAATGCTTAAAAAAAATATGAACCATAATTAATTAGATGTTCTTGTTTAACCTTACTCTGTTCAAATTATTATATTTTAAATAAATTATAAATTATTTTGTTTAAGCTGTAAACCTCATGTCTGCTTAGGAACCATTGAGATCAATTTTGAGGGTCACCGAATGTTTTAATTTTACTGTGTTGTGAATATAAGGATAGGGAGGCTGATTTGATTTGGCTGACTGTCTCCATGTTGAACAGTCGCCATCAAGCAGACCCTCATTAGGCAGTCTTCACTGTGCAGTCCTCATTGAATAGTCTTTATCTAATAGTCCTGCTCAAGTGGTCCTCAGAAAGTAGTTTTCTCCAGAGAGAGGATGGACCAGAAGCAGAGAAAGACAACTGAGGGACAAGTTCCCTAACACCTTGGTTACAGAGCAGGATGTTGCCCCACAGCTTTAATGAGACTGAAACATTCTGCACTGACAGCCTGTTTTTCCTTTAGTAGCAGTGATCTCATCTCCGATTATCAAGGTTTTATACTTTTTTTAATCTAATTAACTAATATATCATATCTAAATTGCTGCTTCTTGCTGCTTAATAACCTATTAGAAAATTGCTGACAAATTGTTGTATTTAGTAACTGTAGTCATGAATCCCACATCCGCCAAAATCAACAGCATTCATTGGTGGGAGTTGGTCACCCACCAAATGGTAGTGATGGTGTGCGGCCCTGGTGTAAATCAGAAATGACAGCTTTGTGTGTCATGTGGTAGTCCAAAAAGAATGAGCGACTTCAATTTACATATTGACTGGGTCTAACTAATGCTATGAAGTATGAATTCCTGGAGTGTGTATAAGATGGTTCGAGTACTTTAGATAGGTCAGTTATTGTCCAATGTGTGCAGGATGATTTCCTGACACAGTATGTAGACAGGCCAACAAGGGGCAAGGCCACATTGGATGTAGTACTGGGTAATGAACCAGGCCAGGTGTTAGATTTGGAGGTAGGTGAGCACTTTGGTGACAATGACCACAATTCAGTTATGTTCACTTTAGCGATGGAAAAGGATAGGTATATACTGCAGGGCAAGAGTTAATTTTGGGGGACAGGCAATTATGATGCATTTAGGCAAGATTTAGGATGCATAGGATGGGGAGGGAAACTGCGTGGAATGGGCACAATTGAAATGTGGAGCTTATTCAAGGAATATCTACTCCGTGTCCTTGATAAGTATGCACCTTGTCAGGCAGGGAGGAAGTGGTCAAACGAGGGAGCTGTGGTTTATGAAAGAAGTTGAATTTCTTGTCAAGAGGAAGAAGAAGGCTTATGTTAGGATGAGATGTGAAGGCTCATTTAGGGTGATTGAGAGTTACAGATTAGCCAGAAAAGACCTAAAGAGAGAGCGAAGAGGAGCCATGAGGGGCCATCGTAAGTCATTGGCAGACAGGATCATGGAAAACATTAAGGCTTTCTGTAGGTATATGAGGAATAAAAGAATGACTGGAGAAAGATTAGGGCCAATCAAGGGTAGTAGTGGGGAGTCTAAGGAGATAGGGGAAGTGCTAAATGAATATTTTTCATCAGCATTCACACTGGAAAAAGTCAATGTTGTCGAGGAGAATACACAGATACAGGCTATTAGACTAGACCAGACTAGACCAGACGAGACAGGATTGAGGTGCACAAGGAGCAGGTGTTAGCAATTCTGGAAAGTATGAAAATAGATAAGTTCCCTGGGCAGGGGGGGGATTTATCCTAGGATCCTCTGGGAAGCCAGGGAGGAGATTACAGAGCCTTAGCTTTGATCTTTGTCAACATTGTCTTCAGGAATAGTGCCAGAAGACTGGAGGATAGTAAGTGTTGTCCCCTTGTTCAGGAAGGGGAGTAGAGACAACCCTAGTAATTATAGACCAGTGAGCCTTACTTCGGTTGTGGGTAAAGTGTTGGAAAAGATTATAAGAGATAGGATTTATAATTGTCTAGAAAGGAATAAGTTGATTAGGGATAGTCAACATGGTTTTGTGAAGGGTAGGTCGTGCCTCACAAACCGTATTTAGTGCTTTCAGAAGGTGACCAAACATATGGATGAGGGTAAAGCGGTTGATGTTGTGTATATGGATTTCAGTAAGGCATTTGATAAGGTTCCCCACGGTAGGCTATTGCACAAAATACGGAGGCATGGGATTGAGGTGATTTTGTAGTTTGGATCAGAAACAGGCTAGCTGAAAGAAAACAGAGGCTGATGGTTGATGGGAAATGTTCATCCTGGAGTTCAGTTGCTTGTGAGTTACCGCAAGGATCTGTTTTGGGGCCACTGCTGTTTGTTATTTTTATAAATGACCTTGGAGAGGCATGGAAGGATGGATTCATAAATTTGTGGATGATACTAAGGTTGGTAGAGTTGTGGATAGTGACGAAGGATGTTGCAAGTTACAGAGGGACATAGATAAGCTGCAGAGCTGGGCTGAGAGGTGGCAAATGGAGTTTAATGTGGAAAAGTGTGAGGTGATTCAATTTGGTAGGAGCAACAGGAATAAAGAGTACTGGGTTAATGGTAAGACTCTTGGTAGTGTAGATGAGCAGAGAGATCTCTGTGTCCATGTACATAGATCCCTGAAAGTTGCCACCCAGGTTGATAGGGTTGTTAAAAAGGCATATGATGTGTTATCTTTTATTGGCAGAGGGCTTGAGTTTCAAAGTCACAAGATCATGCAGCAGCTCTACAAAACTCTGGTACAGCTGCACTGGGAGTATTGCATACAGTTCTGGTCATCGCGTAATAGAAAGGATGTGAAAACTTTGATAAGGGTGCAGAGGAGATTTACTAGGATATTGCCTTGTATGGAGGGAAGGTCTTATGAAGAAAGGCTAAGGGATTTAAGGCTGTTTTCGTTAGAAGAAGGTTGAGAGGTGACTTAATTGAGACATATAAGATAATCAGAGGATTAGATATGGGGGACAGTGAGAGCCATTTTCCTCAGTTGGTGATGGCTAGCACGAGAGAACATAGCTTTAAATTGAGGGGTGATAGATATAAGACAGATGTCAGAGGTAGTTTCTTTACTCAGAGAGTAGTAGGGGCATGCAACACACTGCCTGCAACAGTAGTAGACTCAGCAATTTCAAGGGCATTGAAATGGTCATTGGATAAACATACGGATAAAATTGGAATAGTGTAGGATAGATACGCTTCAGATTGGTTCCATAGGTCAGCGCACGTTGAGGGCCAAAGGGCCTGTACTGCGCTGCAATGTTCTATCTTCTATTTGCTTTCCTGATTGCTTATTGTAAGAACCTTATGTCATTCGTGTTCTGGGATATTCTGATCTCTCTGCATTGCAGAACCATGCAACCTCTCACCATTGACATAACATGCTTTTTTACTTTTTCTACAAAATGGACAATTTCACACATTCCCACTATACATTCTACTTGTCAGATCTTTGCCTCTCAGTTAACCTATTTGATTAGATTAGATTAGATTCCCTACAGTATGGAAACAGGCCCTTTGGCCCAATAAGTCCACACTGACCCTCCGAAGAGTAACTCACCCCCCTACCCTATATTTACCCCTGACTAATGCACCTGACACTATGAGCAATTTAGCATGCCCAATTCACCTGACCTGCACATCTTTGGATTGTGTGAGGAAACCGGAGCACCCAGAGGAAACCCATGCAGACACAGGGAGAAATGTGCAAACTCCACACAGACAGTCACCTGAGGCTGGAATCAAATCCGTGTCTCAGTGCTGTGAGGCAGCAGTACTAACCAATGAGCCAACATGCCGCCCCATTTGTATTCCTTTGTAGGCTCATTATGTCTTATTCACAACTCACTTTCTCATTTATCTTTGTATCAACAACAAATTTGGATACAAAGCATTTTTATAAATTGTAATGGTTTATATTGAATGCCAAATAAAATGGTAAACATGAGGATTTTCAGCATTTTAGAATTTAGCAAAAGTAGTCCAAGAAACTATCAAATGATACTTACTTAGCAATAACTTTGCTGAAAATGTGTTGCTGGAAAAGCGCAGCAGGTCAGGCAGCATCCAAGGAGCAGGAGAATCGACGTTTCGGGCATGAGCCCTTCCTGAAGAAGGGCTCATGCCCGAAACGTCGATTCTCCTGCTCCTTGGATGCTGCCTGATCTGCTGCGCTTTTCCAGCAACACATTTTCAGCTCTGATTTCCAGCATCTGCAGTCCTCACTTTTTCCCTTAGCAATAACTTTCTCATGATGCTCAGTCTGGCTTCCCCCAGGGCTGTTCAACTTTGACTTCATTACCTCCTTTGTCCAACATGGAAAAGAGAGCTAAATTCCAGAAGTAAGGGAGTGATAGCCCTTGGCATCGAGGCCTGTTTCGACTGCATGTAACATCAAGGAGCCCTAGAAAACTGGGGTCAATGGAATTCAATGGGAAAACTCTCCACTCATTGGAATCATATCTAAGAAGCAATTCTTAGGGACAGAATTAATCTACACTGAAGAGGCAGGGATTAATTAAGACCAGTCAGCATGTTTTGTTAAGGGGAGGTCATGTCTGACCAACTTGAATGAATGTTTTCAAAGAGGTGACCAGTTTTGTGAATGAGGGTAATGTATTCAATTAAGTTTATTTGGACTTCAGCAAGGCTTTTGATAAGATCCTGTTCGGGAGACTAATGAGAAAGGTAAGAGCCCATGGGATCCAAGAAAATTTGGATATTCGGATCAAGAATTGGTTGAGTGGCAGAAAGCACACAGTGGTGGTTGAGGGGTGCTTTTCTAATTTGATGTCTGTGTCCAGTGGGGTCTCACAGGAGTTAGTATTGGGCCCTTCCTGTTTGAGGTTTATATAAACAATTTTGATTTGAATGCAGGAGGGTTATCAGTAAGTTCACAGATAATATGAAAATTGGTGGGGTGGTAAATAGAGAGGAGGATAGCTTTACAGGAGGACTTTATGTGTGAGGTGATGCACATGGGCAGGACAAACAAGGCAAGGAATACATGATGAACAGTAGGACCCTGGAAGCATCAAAGATCAGAGGGACCTCAGTGTGCATGTTCAGTGGTTTCTTAAAATAGTAGGGTTCAGTAGATAAAGTAGCTAAGGAAGCCAATGGGATACTTGACTTCCTTAGCCATGGCATATAGTTTAAGAGCAGGGAGGTCATGCTGAAACTGCATAAAATGGAGACCTGCCCCTCCCCAGGTGCAGGGCCCCAAAAACATATTGCAGCTCCAACAGTTACAATCCCCAGGCATCCCACTCAGGAACAGCATCATCTTCATGGGCAGTGTCTTGGTATTATGTGCAGTAGGATGGATGTGTAGTTACTTTGGTAATCCAACAGTGAGCTAGAGAAATGCATTGAACAACATGGTGTAAACAGCAAATGCTGGAGATTACAGCTATCAGAGACAAAAAAAAACTTGCAGATGCTGGAATCCAAAGTAGACAGGCTGGAGTCTGGAAGAACACAGCAAGCCAGGCAGCAGTTGGAGGTGGAGAAGTCGATGTTTCGGGTGTAACCCTTCTTCAGGACTGGAGGTGGGTTTTAAATTACTTAGTGTGGAAACAGGCCCTTTGGCCCAACAAGTCCACACCAACCCGCCAAAGCGCATCCACCCAGACCCATTCCCCTACATTTACCCCTTCACCTGACACTATGGGCAATTTAGCATGGCCAATTCACCTAACCTGTACATTTATGGACTGTGGGAGGAAACCGGAGCACCTGGAGGAAACCCACGCAGACACGGGGAGAACATGCAAACTCCACACAGTCAGTCGCCTGAGGCGGGAATTGAACCCGGGTCTCTGCCGCTGTGAGGCAGCAGTGCTAACCACTGCCACCGTGCCGTGTAAGGGGTGCTGCAGATAAAGGAGGTGACAGGGGCAGAGTGGTGAAGTGGGGATAGGCGAAGACAGGTAGAGGTTGGTCTGGTTGGTTAATGGGAGGAATCAATCGGTGGCAGGTAAGTGTGGAAGGAAGAGGCGATGGGAAGGGGGAAGGAGGTCATTTGAAACTGGAGGTCTCAGTGTAGAGTCCTCCAGGCTGTAGCCTGCCCGGGTCAAAGATGAGGTGTTGCTTTTCCAATTGGCGCAGTGGTTTGATTTGGCAATGGAGGAGGCCAAGGATGGTCATCTGGGAAAGGGAGTGGTTGGGGAAATTGAAATGGGTGGTGGGGTCGGACAATATCCATGGGTGGAGAGCAGGCCAATGTTTTCAGTCCAGATTACTCTTCATCAGAGCTGAAATGAAGTATGGAGAGGTCAGAGTTTATGGTATAGTTTGGAGGAGTAGGGGGTGTGTGTGTGGGGGTATTGGGTGGAAGATGCTGGTGGAGAACATCTGTTATTAGTTCAGGTTAAGTGATTGGAAGGTGAGAATGGCTGCACAATAGTGCGCCTCCTGCCAGAACTGAAAGGACAGACACTCCCACTAGGATGGGGAGAGGGGAGAGAGGACATGATAACAGAATTTAACAAGCTAAAGAAAAAGGGAAGAAATGGTTCACAATTTGAACGTGTTGAATTCAATACTGAGTCCAAAAGGTTGTAAAAGGCCTCACTTGAAGATGAGATACCGCTCCTCCAGTTTGAGTTGTGATTCACTGGAACACTGCAGCGTGCTGAGTACAGATATGTGGGCATGTGAGCAGGAGGCTGTGTTAAAATGACTGCCGACGGGAAGATCAGGGTTATGGCTTGTACTCAGACTGGAGGTGATCCGCAAAGCAGTAACCCAGTCTGTAACTGGTTTCTCCAATTTAGGGTAGGCCACATTGAGTGCAGTGAATACAGTCAAGGGGTTTAGTGCTGGAAGAGCACAGCGGTCAAGCAACAGATGCTGCCTGGTCAGCTGTGCTTTTCCAGCATCCACTTTTTGACTCTGATCTCCAGCATCTGCAGTCCTCACTTTCTAAGCAGTGAATACAATCCACATGATTAGAGGAGGTACCAGTGAAGTCCTGCTTTACCCGGAAAGACTATTTAGGGCCGTTGATGAGGAGCAGGGAGCAGGTGAAGGGACAGGCATTGCACCTTCTGTGGTTACATGTTAAGGTGCTGTGGGGAGGCCGAGTGGTGTTGGTGGTTGTGGAATGGACTAGCTCTGATGAATTACTTCAAATCCCCCCAGGTTATTGGTACTCCTCTGGTTTAAGTGAAGACCGTCCTGTTTGTAGCAATCTTACCTACCCCAGAAAGAGCCCCAATTATTCAGTAATCCAAAATCCTTCCTCCTGCACCATTCCTGTAGCCACATGTTCAACTCCTCTCCCTCCCTGTCCCTCGCCTCGCTAGTATGTGGCACAGGTAACAAACCAGAGACAACAACTATGTTTGTTCTAGCTGTAAGCTTCCACCATAGCTCCCTGAATTTCTGCCTTAAATTCCCATCCCTTTCCCGACCTATGTCGTTGATGCTGATGTGAACCATGACTTTGTGCTGCTCCCCTACCCCCTCAAGGATTCTGAAAACACGATCCGATACATCACGAGCTCTGGCACCTGGGAGGCAACACACCAACCATGAGTCTCTCTCATTCCCAAAGAACCTTCTATCTGTCCCCCTAACTATGGAGTCCCTAATGACTAATGCTCTGCTCCTTTTCCTCCTTCCTTTCTAAGCAACAGGGACAGACTCTGTGCCAGACTCCCTCCCCCGAACAGTATCCAAACTGGTATACTTGTTATTGAGGGGGAACAGCCACAGGGGATCCCTGCACTGCCGACCGGTTCTCTTTCTGTCCCCTGATGGTAACCCATCTACCTTCTTCTTTTACCTGACTTGTAACTACCTCCCTGTAACTCATCTCAATAACCCCCTCTGCCTCCTGAATGATCTGAACTTCATCCAGCTCCAGCTCCAGTTCCCTAACGTGGTTTTCGAGGAGCTGGAGTTGGGTGCACTTCCCGCAGATGTAGTCAGCAGGGACATTAGTGGTGACCCTTACCTCCCACATTCTGCAGGAGGAACATTCAACCTCCCTAACCTCCATTCCCACTGTTCTAAATTCCCAACGAGACTAGTAAAAAACTCACCGTACCAATCCTGTACGCAAAATCTTTTTTTTTGTGGTTTGAGGAGGAGGATGGGTGGGAGACACTACCCAAGTAATGTTTTGGGTAAAGCAACCGTCCAAATATAAAGCCTCACTTACCCAGCAGCCCACTGTCCACACCTGCTCAGTGTGCGCTCTACCTATACATGAGGTAAGTTTTTATATTTTAAATTTACCTTCCTGTCGGGCCTCTGGTTCTCACTGTCACTCCTCCCACTCCAACTGCCACCGAAAAAGAGGAAGAAAATTTTCCCTTTGAATGACGTATCAGAGACTGGGGGAGGGTGGGGGGGGGGGGGGGTGGCGGCATAGATTTAAGGTAAGGGGCAGGAGGTTTACACTGAGCGCAAGGAAAACTGTTTTCACCCAGAGGATGGTGGGAATCTGGAGCTCACTGACTGTAAGGGTTGTACAGGCAGAAATCTTCATGACATTGCAGAGTTATTTAGATATGCACTAGTGATGCCAAAGCATACAAGACTATGGACCAAGTGCTGGAAAATAGGATTGGAATAGTTAAGTGATTTGTTTTTGACTGGCACAGACTTGTTGACCAAAAGGCCTTTTGATGACTCTATTACGGCAACACAAAGGAAAATGGTCATGGTTGTTGGAGGTCAGTCATCTCAGCTCCAAGATATCTCTGCAGGAGTTCCCCAGGGTAGTGTCCTAGGCCCAACCATCTTCAGCTGCTTCATCAATAACCTTACCTCCACCATAAGGAAAGAAGTACATTTTACTCTCTTTTCCTTTAAGAATTTTGTAAGCTTCTATAAGATAGTCTCTCACCCTTTTTAAGCTCACCTGAACATATGAATTAGGAGCAGAAGTAGACCATTCAAGCCCTTGGACCTGCTCCCCCATTCAATATGAACATGGCTGATTTGATTGTAACCTCAAATCCACTCCTTTCACCTCATTGCTTAATAAAATGAGCCTCAGGCGACTGACTGTGTGGAGTTTGCACATTCTCCCCGTGTCTGCGTGGGTTTCCTCCGGGTGCTCCGGTTTCCTCCCACAGTCCAAAGATGTGCAGGTCAGGTGAATTGGCCATGCTAAATTGCCCGTAGTGTTAGGTAAGGGGTAAATGTAGGGGTATGGGTGGGTTGCGCTTCGGCGGGTCGGTGTGGACTTGTTGGGCCGAAGGGCCTGTTTCCACACTGTAAGTAATCTAATCTCTAAAAAAGTCTATCGTTGCCTTAAAAATATTCAAGGTCTTTGCGTACATCCCCTTTTCAGGAAGGAGGTTCCAAAAACTCTCAACCCTCTGAAAGATATTTTGAGTCTAATCTCTGTTTTAAATGGTCAACCCTGACACATATTTCTAGATTCTCCATAACAGAAAATGTTCTCTGCACATCTGTCAAGATGCCTCCGGTCTTATGTTTCAATCAAGTAAGTTCTTATTTTTCCAAACATTAGCAGATACAAGCTGAACCTGTTCAAGATTTCATCCTAAGACAAGAAACTCCATTCCAGGGATTAATACAGAACTGACTCCAATGCACATACGTCCTTCCTTTAAATAAGGCAATCAATGCTGTCCACAGTACTCTAGATTCACCAATACCCTGTATAACTGAAGCATAACCTCCTTACTTCGGTATTTAATTACTCTTGCAAAAAAAAAGTAGTCATTCTTTTAGCTTTCCTAATTAGTTGCTGCACCTGCATACTAATTTCACGGGCAAGGATATCTGGATTCCTCAGCACACATGGATAGGAAGGATTTAGAGGGATATAGGACAAATGCTGGCAAATGGGACTAGATTAATTTAGAATATCTAGTCGGCATGGACGAGTTGAACCAAACCATCTGTCTCCATGTTGTACAGCTCTCTGACTTTATGACTCTATCTTCGAGCTCTGCAACCTCTCACCATTTAGATAATTTGCTGAAAGAATAAAAAAGAAGCATAAGGGACAACTTCAGACCAGTAAACCTAACCTCTGTGGTGGGTAAGTTATTTGAGAAGATTCTGAGAGATAAGATATACAGGCATTTGGAAAGACAGGGTTTGAATAGCAGTAGTCAGCATGGCTTTGTGTATAGGAGATCGTGCTGCACAAATTTGTTAGAGTTCTTTGATAAAGTGACCCAGGAAGATTGACGAGGACAGGGTGGTAGACATAAATGTAGTCTATATGGATTTCAGTAAGGCCTTTGATAAGGTTCCACATGGCAGGCTGCTCTGGGAGGATACATTGCATGGAATTCAGGGGGAGCTATCAAATTGGATACACAACTGGTTGATGTTAGGAAGCAGAGAGTAATAGTGGAAGGATGCTTATCGAACTGGAGGCCTGTGACTAGGAGAGTGCCTCAGGGGTCATACTTGGCCCATTGCTGTTTGTTATCTGTGTCAATGATTTGGATAAGAATATAGAAGTCATGATGATTAGTAAGTTTGCAGATGATACTAAAATAGATGGTATTGAGGATAGTGAGGAAGGTTATCAGAAATTGCAGCAGGACCCTGATCAGCTGGGAAAGTGGGCCAAGAAGTGGCAAATGAAGTTTAACATAGATGAGTATGTGGTCTTGCATGTTGGAAAGTCAAATCAAGGTTGGAGTTTCATAATGAATGGTAGGGCTTTGAGGAGTGTAGTGGAACAGAGGGACCTTGGAATTCAGGTGCGCAGTTCCCTGAAAATGGAGTCACAGGTAAACAGGGCAGTGAAGAAGGCTTTTGGCACACTGGCCTTCATCAGTCAGGGCATTGAGTTTAGAAGTTGGGAAGTTATGTTGCAGTTGTACAGAACGTTGGTGAGGCTGCATTTGGAGTATTGTGTTCAGTTTTGGTCACCTTCCTACAGGAATGATGTTATTAAACTGGAAAGAGTGCAGAAGACATTTACAAGGATGGTGCCAGGACTCAATGGTCTGAGTTATAGGGAGAGGTAGGACAAGCTGGGACTTTTTCTTTAGAGAGTAGGACACTGAGGGGGGGATCTTGTAGAGGTGTATAAGATCATGAGAGGCATGGATAGGGTGAATGCACTCAGTCTTTTTCCCAGGTTTAGGGAATTGAGGACTAGAGAGCATCAGTTTAAGGTTAGAGGGGAAAGAATAAAAGGGAACCTGAGAGGCAACTTTTTTACACAGAGGGTGGTACTCATGTGGAATGAGCTGCCAGTGGAAGTGGTTCAGATGGGTATATTAACAAATTTTAGAAGGATTTGGACAAATATGTGGATAGGAAAGGAGTAGAAAGATATGGGCCAAGTGCAGGGAAATGGGATTAGCGTAGGTGGACATTTTGGTCGACCACTTTGGGCCAAAGGGCCTATCTCCGTGCTGTAGGACTCTATGACTCTTCAGATTTTTCCACATTTTACTCCATTTGCCACATCTTTGCCCATTCACTTTTCCTATCTATATATTTTTATCGCCTCCTTGTATTTTCTATGAAATTTACTTTTTCATACCTATCTTTGTGTCATCAGCAAATTTAGCTCCAATACTTTCGATCCCTTCATCTGAACCATTAATATAAAGTGGAAAGAGGTGAGGTTCCACCAACCCCTTTAACACGCTACTCAATAAATCTTACCCACTTGAAAAGTACCCATTTATGCCTACTTTTTGCTCCTGGTGGATATTTTTTATCCATGCCAATACGTTACCATATACACTATGAGCTTTTATTTTCTGCATTAACCTTTTGTCGCAATTTATCAAATGCCTTCTGGAAATCTAAATGCAATATAGAACTCAAGGCATGGTTAGGAACATGGGACTGGAATATCATAGCAATTACAAAAATGTTGCTTAGAGATGGACAGGACAGGCATCTTAATGTTCCAGGATACAAATACTATCAGAAGGATAGAAAGGGAGGCAGGAGAGAAGGGGGAGTAGTTTTTTTGATAAGGGAAAGCATTACAGTTGTACTCAGGGAGGATATTCCCGAAAATACATCCAGGGAAGTTATTTGGTGGAACTGAGAAATAAGAAAGGGATAATCATCTTATTGGGATTGCATTGCAGACCCCCTAACAGTCAGCAGGAAATTGAGAAACAAATTTTTAAGGTGATTTCAGTTATCTGTAAGAATAATAGCGTGATTATGGTAGGGGATTTTAACTTTCCATAGACCAGGACTGCCATAGTGTTAAGGCTTTAGATGGACAGGAATTTGTTAAGTGTGTACAAGAAAATTTTCTGATTCAGTATGTGGATGTACCTAACTAAAGAAGGTACAAAACTTGACCTACTCTTGGGAAATAAGGCAGGGCAGGTGACTGAGGTGTCAGTGGAAGAACACTTTGGGGCCAGCGACCATAATTCTATTCGTTTTAAAATCGTGATGGAAGAGGATAGGCCAGATCTAAAAGTTGAAATTCTAAATTGGAGGAAGGATAATTTTGATGGTATTAGGCAAGAACTTTCGAAAGCTGATTGGGGGCAGATGTTCGCAGGTAGAGGGACAGCTAGAAAATGGGAAGCTTTCAAAAATGAAATTAGAGAGTCCAGAGACAGAATATTCCTGTTAGGGTGAAAGGAAAGGCTGATAGGTGTAGGGAATGCTGGATGACTAGAGAAATTGAGGTTTTGGTTAAGAAAAATAAGGAATGTGAAGGTTTGTAGCTCAGGTTGAGGTTTAGGGTGTAGGTTTGCTCACTGAGCTGTAGGTTTGATATCCAGACGTTTCATTACCTGGCGAGGTAACATCATCAGTGGCGACCTCCAAGTGAAGCAAAGCTGTTGTCTCCTGCTTTCTATTTATATGTTTGTCCTGGATGGGGTTCCTGGGGTTTGTGGTGATGTCATTTCCTGTTCATTTTCTGAGGGGTTGATAGATGGTATCTAGATCTATGTGTTTGTTTATGGCGTTGTGGTTAGTGTGCCAGGCCTCTAGGAATTCTCTGGCATGTCAT
>NC_057733.1:4510670-4515590 GCF_004010195.1 Chiloscyllium plagiosum
CTACAAAATTCCATGCAAGGACTGCCAGAAACACTACGTAGGACAAACAGGAAGAAAGTTAGCCACCAGGATACACGAACACCAGCTAGCCACAAAAAGACACGACCCTCTCTCCCTCGTAGCCCTACACACTGAGGAATAAAACCACCATTTCGACTGGGACAACACATCTATCCTGGGACAGGCTAAGCAAAAACATGCCAGAGAATTCCTAGAGGCCTGGCACTCCAACCACAACGCCATAAACAAACACATAGATCTAGATACCATCTATCAACCCCTCAGAAAACGAACAGGAAATGACATCACCACAAACCCCAGGAACCCCATCCAGGACAAACACATAAATAGAAAGCAGGAGACAACAGCTTTGCTTCACTTGGAGGTCGCCCCTGATGATGTTACCTAGCCAGGTAATGAAATGTCTGGATATCAAACCTACAGCTCAGCGAGCAAACCTACACCCTAAAAAGAAGGAAGCATATGTCAGGTATAGACAGGAGAGATTGAGTGAATCAGTAGAGTATAAGGGCAGTAGGAGTATACTTCACAGGAAACTGAAGAGGGCAAAAAGAGGACATAAGATAGCTTTGGCAAATAGAGTTAAGGAGAATTCAAGGGGATTTTAGAAATACGGTTAAGGACAAAAGGGTAACTAGGAAGAGAATTGGGCCCCTCAAAGATCAGCAAGGCAGCCTGCATTTGGAACCATAGGAGATGGGGGAGATACTAAATGAATATTTTACGTAAGTGTTTACTGTGGAGAAGGACATGGAAGATGTAGAATGTGGGTAAATAGATGGTGACATCTTGAAAATGTCTATATTACAGAGAGGAAGTGCTGGATGTCTTAAAATGCATAAAAGTGGATAAATCCCCGGGATCTAATTAGGTGTACCCAGAACTCTGTGGGAAGCTAGGGAAATGATTGCTGGGCCTCTTGCTGAGATATTTGTATCACCGATAGTTATAGGTGAGGTACCGGAAGACTGGAGGTTGGCTAATGTGGTGCCACTGTTTAAGAAGGGTGGTAAGGACAAGCCAGGGAACTGTAGACCAGTGAGCTTGACGTCGGTGGTGGGCAAGTTGTTGGAGGGAATCCCGAGGGACAGGATTTACATGTATTTGAAAAGGCAGGGACTGATTAGGGAAAGTCAGCATGGCTTTGGATGTGGGAAATCATGTCTCACAAACTTGATTGAGTTTTTTGAAGAAGTAGCAAAGAGGATTGAGGGCAGAGCAGTAGACATGATCGATATGGACTTCAGTAAGGGGTTCAACAAGATTCCTCATGGGAGACTGATTAGCAAGGTTAGATCTCATGGATTACAGGAAGAACTAGTCATTTGGATACTGAACTGGGGTTGCTTTTCAGACTGGACGGTAGTGGTGTGCCACAGCATTGTTACTGTGTCACTGCTTTTTGACATATAAATGATTTGGATGTGAACATAGGATGTATTGTTAGTAAGTTTGCAGTTGACAACAAAATTGGAGGCTTAGTGGACACTGAAGGTTACCTGAGAGTATAGAGGGGTCCTGATCAGATAGGCTATTGGGCTGAGGAGTGGCAGATGGAATTTAATTTAGATAAACTAGATGCTACATTTTGGAAAAGCAAATCAGAGCAGGCATTATACACTTACTGGTAAGGTCCTGGGGAGTGCTGAACAAAGACATCTTGGAATGCAGGTTCATAGTTGCTGGAAAGTGGAGTCGCACGTAGATAGGATAGTGAAGGAGGAGTTTGGTATGCTTTCCATCATTGGTCAGAGCATTGAATATAGGAGTTGGGAGGTCATGTTGTGGCTATACAGGTCATTGGTTGAGCCACTTTTGGAATATTGCATGCAATTCTGGTCTCCTTCCTATTGGAAGGATGTTGTGAAACTTGAGATGGTTCAGACAAGATTTACAAGGATGTTGCTGAGATTGGAGAGTTTGAGCTATAGGGAGAGGCTTAATAGGCAGGGGCTGTTTTTCCCTGGAGCACCAGAGGCTGAAGGGTGACCTTACAGAGGGTTCTAAAATCATGAGGAGCATGGATAGGATAAATAGACAAGGCCTTTTCCCTGGGGTGTGGGAGTCCAGAACTCAAGGGCATAGGATTAGGGTGACAGGGAAAGATATAAAAGGGACCGAAGGGGCAACATTTTCACGCAGAGGGTGGTACGTGTATGGAATGAGCTGCCAGAGGAAGTGGTGGAGGCTGGTACAATTACATTTAAAAGGCATCTGGATGGGTATATGAATAGGAAGGGTTTGGAGGGATATGGGCCGGGTACTGGCAAATGGGACTAGATTAGGTTAAAATATCTGGTTGGTGTGGACAAGTTGGACCGAAGGGTCTGTTTTCATGCTGCACATCTCAATGACTCTATGTCCACTGGTTCCCCTTTATTGACAGCACATGTTACCTTATCAAAGAACTCCCAACAGATTGGTGAAACATAATTTCCTTTAAATCACACAAAAGCAAAAGTTCAGAGAATACAGGCCCAGTTTCCACAATCTCATTGGACAGTCCCACCATTTCAGGAATCATTCTGGTGAATCTCTGCTGCACTGCCTCAAAGTGATGTATAGCCTTCCTGATGTTCTATAAAACTGAAGCAAGACTTCTTTGTTCCTGTAACTCAAACTGTCTAGCAAGAAATGCTATTGCACTGTTTGCTTGTTGAATTTCTTGCTGTGCCTTCCATCTATGTTTCAAGGACTTATGTTGATGTCTAAAGGGACCAAGGTACTTTTCAATCTCTCACGTTTTAAGAAAAAAACTGCACCTCCACTCCTCATACCAAAGTGAATAACCTCGTACTTACCCTGTATCATATTCCATCTACCAGACTGTCACCCTCTTGATCTCATTCAGTTTGATGAAAATTGTTCTCTAAATTGTGGAACTCAATACTTAGTCTTAAAGGCTGTAAAATATCTAAGTAGAAAATGAGGTGATGTTCCTTCATTTTTCTTATATCCCCATCCTCTACAGCCATCTTTGTTTGTGTCTTGTTGACTTTGTTCTCAGGAGAGTGGACCTATTTTCGCCTTAATTACAATTTCAATTGCACTCATTTTGCATTTCAGTCCCTTTTTTACCATTATTATTACTCCCTGTATCTTTTGCTCTAGGCATCCTCAACCAAATGTTCCAGTTGCTCTTCCCCTTTCCCTTTCTGGCAACAGCAATAAAAACACACCATTTTCCAGTCCTTTCATTTCTGAAGAATAATCATTTCAGACTCAAAACGTTAACTGTTTTTCTCTCCACTGATGTAGCCAGACATGCTGAATTCCTCTACATTTTCTGTTTTTAATTCAGCATTCGCACCAAGTTTTATATCATTTGCAAACTTGCAAATTTAGTAATTGGTCCCCACATCCAAAAGTTTGGCCCAAGCAATAACCTTTGCAGGGCAAAAGTGAGGACTACAGATGCTGAAAACTAGAGTTTATATTAGTGTGGTGCTGAAAAAACACAGCAGGTCAGGCAGCATCCGAGGAGCAGGAAAATTGACATTCCGGCAAAAGCTCTTCATCAGGAATATACTTTGCAGTACATATTGTCACAGGTTGCCAATGTGACAATGACCTATTTGTTTCAACTATCTGCTTTCTGTACGTTAATCAATTTTTAATTCATGCTAGACTATTATCTTCAGTCCCACGTGCTTTAATTTTGAAAAATACCGTATATACTCGCGTATAGGTCAAATTTTGAAAATAGTTTTAAGCTGAAATTGGGGGTCGGCTTATACATGGGGTATTGTTTTCGAGGGCTGAAATTCATGCTGTCATTCAAAATACAATATTATTGTTGTGGTTCTGTTCGCCGAGCTGGAAGTTTTTGTTGCAAACGTTTCGTCCCCTGGCTAGTCGACATCATCAGTGCTTGGGATGTCGCCTAGCCAGGGGACGAAACGTTTGCAACAAAAACTTCCAGCTCGGCGAACAGAACCACAACAACGAGCACCCGAGCTACAAATCTTCGCACAAACTTTGAACAATATTATTAGCAGAAGTCAATTTGATCACACAACTAATCCCTGTAAAGCAGAATCCTAAATAGTTACTGAATTCTAATCTTCTATTGCTCACCTTCCTGTCATGTCTGAGTCAGCAACACAAACTTTCATCAATTTGCTACATTCTCTGATACAGTACATGGATTCCCCAATCTCTCTGTGGGTTCCTTGCCCACAGGCCACAGCTCTGATTGGCTTACATCCTGCTCGTCAGGCATGCAGGTGTTCTGACTGGCGAGCAGTGATGTCATTGGGACGGGGACCAGCACTACCTCCCTGTCATGATACTGCATGGGGCCGTGATGATGGAAGGTGCTGGAGGTTTTGTAGCCTAGTGTTGAATTGGGGGGGGGGGGGTGAGGAGAAGAAGAAGAGAGGGGTAGGGTAGCCAAAGGAGGAAAGGCCCTGTTACACAGCAGCTCAGTCAACAAGCTGTGCTCGAATTAAAGAAATGAAACTTAAACTGCACACCCACACTATTATTCTAAAGAAAGCACTAATTGTAAATTAACTTAGAATAATTACCTAACACTGATTATAGTCATAGAGTCATAGAGATGTACAGCATGAAAACCGACCCTTCGGTCCAACCCATCCATGCCGACCAGATATCCCAACCCAATCTAGTCCCACCTGCCAGCACCCAGCCCATATCCATCCAAATGTCTCTTAAATGTTGTAATTGTACCAGCCTCCGCCACTTCCTCTGGCAGCTCAATTCTTACACGTACCACCCTCTGAGTGAAAACGTTGCCCCTTAGGTCTCTTTTATATCTTTCCCCTCTCACCCTAAACCTATGCCCTCTAGTTCTGGACTCCCCGACCCCAGGGAAAAGACCTTGTCTATTTATCCTATCCATGCCCCTCATAATTTTGTAAACCTCTATAAGGTCAC
>NC_057733.1:4519425-4536534 GCF_004010195.1 Chiloscyllium plagiosum
TATAACTCTCAATCGCCTCAATTGAACCTTCACGTCTCATCTTGAGATAGGCCGCCCTCTTCCATTTTACAAGGGATTCCAATTCCTTATTAACCCACGTCTCCCTCGCACGACCCTTTCCTCCCTGCCTGACGGGTACATACTTGTCAAGGACACTCAATAGTTGCTCCTTGAACAAGCTCCAGATATCAATTACGCCCTTGCCTTGAAGCCTACTTTTCCAAGCCACGCATCCTAGGTTGTGCCTCACCGCATCATAATTTCCCTGCACCCATCTATTACTCTTGCCCTGTAGTGCACACTTATCCCTCTCCATCACTAGAGTAAAGGTCACCGAATTGTGGTCACTGTCCCCAAAGTGCTCACCTACCTCTAATTCTAACACCTGGCCTGGTTCGTTACCCAGAACCAAATCCAGTATGGCCTCACCTCTTGTTGGCCTATCTACATATTGTGTTAGGAAACCCTCCTGCACACATTGGACAAACTTTATTAGAGGTTTATAATGCAATATACTAGGGTCAATGTATACATGAGATATATGGAAAATACAAGATTTTTTTGGCCAAAAAATGGGACTGACTTATACATTGACCTATACACAAGCATATATGGTAACCTCCAGTGTGGGACTTCACCAAGTTTTCTCTGTTAGCACCTTCCAAATACCTGTCCATTCTCATCTGGGAACACACAAGGGCAGCAGATAGAGTCATAGAGTCCTACAGCATGGAGACTGGCCCTTTGGCCCAAACTGATCCAAGCCAACCAATCCTCCATCCATGTTAACCCTATTTCCCTGCACTTGGCTCATATCCTTCTAAACCTTTCTTATCCATGTATTTGGTCAAATGCTTTTTCAATGTTGTTAATGTACCTACCTCAACCATTTCTGCTGGCAGCTCATTCCACATGTGTATCATCCTCTGTGTAAAAACGTTGCCCCTCAGGTTCCCTTTTATTCTTTCCCCTCTAACCTTAAATTCATGCCCTCTGGTCCTTGATTCCCCAACCGTGGGAAAAAGACTGAGTGCATTCACCCTATCCATGCCTCTCATGATCTTATACACCTCTGCAAGATGCCCCCTCAGTCTCCTATGTTCAAAAGAAAAAGCCCTAGCTTGTCCAACCTCTCCCTATAACTTAGACCATTGAGTCCTGTCAACATCCTTGTAAATTTCTTCTGCACTCTTTCCAGTTTAATAACATCCTTCCTATAATAAGGGGTGCAAAACTGAACACAGTACTCCCAAGTGTAGCCTCACCAACGCCAGCAGAAGTGGTTGAGGTAGGTACATTAACAACTGCAACATAACTTCTGAACTTCTATACTCAATGCTCTGACTGATGAAGGCTAGTGTGTCAAAAACCTTCCTCACTGTCCTGTCTACCTGTGACTCCACTATTAGAGAATCGTGTACCTGAACTCCAAGGTCCCTTCTTTTCCACTATACTCTTTCAGGCCCTACAATTCACCTTGAAACTCCTACCTTGATTTGACTTTCCAAAATGCAAGACCTCACACTTACCTATATTAAACTCCAAATAGGAACACCTCCCTCTGAAGGTTCCCCTCCAGACCATTCACAGTTTTGACTTGGAAACATATCACCATTCCTACATGGACAATAAAGACTGGCCCAGCCAGTCATTCCCAAATTCCAGAAATGAATATTTAAAACTTGAACAGTGAGATATGGTCTCATTGAAATTTACAAAGTTGTAATAGGGCTTGAGAGGATGAATATAAATAGAATATTTTTTCTGGCTTGTGAGTCCATATCAGGAAACATATCTCAGAATAAAGCATAGGCTAGTTAAGACAGAGATGGGCAGGGTATTTTTCAGAGGTAAAAACAACGTCGATTTTGCCTGTCCTCGGATGCTGCCTGAATTGCTGTGCTCTTCCAGCACCACTGATCCAGAATAGGGTATTTTTCAGAGGCTAGTAAATCTATCCCAGAAATCAGTGGAAGATTAATCGTTGACCATTTTCAAGACCAAAATTGCTGTATTTCTGGAGACAAGTGACATTAAGAGATATGGTGATACTGCAGGAAAATGGTGTTGCTGCGTAGATTAGATATGATCCAACTGAAGAGTAGGAAATATTTAATGGGCTGAATGGCCTTCTCCTGTTCTTATCATTTTATAATCTTTCAGCTAATGCTGGATTGAGATTGAGATGAAAATATTTTACCTTAAATACATGAAAAGCTTCAGACTGGATATTTCTGCTTTTGTCTCTCAGTAAATTCATCATCAGCTTCAGATTTTCTGGTTTACTGGTATACTTTGACATGATGTTGTAATTATGTCTATCCAGCAGCAATTCCCCTAGAAGCTTTTGGTTAAAAAAAAGGAATTAGAATCAATAATCCAGAGGCATGGGCTAACAGTCTGGAGCCAAGAGTTCCAATGGTCAACAGCAGCTTCAGAAATTAAAACCATTTAATGAAATAAAATTTGACGAAAAAGCTGGTATTGGTAATAACCATAAATTAGCATATTTTCATTAAAAACCCAGCTGGTTCACTGATAGGCCGAGGGAAGGAAATCTGCTATCTTTACCTGATTTGACCTATTCACAGTAAGCACACTGAAATAATCTGACAAACCATTCTGTTGTATCTGAAACAGAAAAAACTATAATAAAAATAAAAGTGCAGTGCAGTGAATTGAATGTAATGACAAAAGAATTCCCATACCTTCAGACACTGACGCTTGGTCACATAGTTTCCAGAATGCAGCAGTTTCTCATATTCAATAAATATCTAAAAATAAGCCAAAAGTCGTGTTCAGACCTTCTACTTTTGTACATGCCTTTATCATTTGAGCAGTCCTAAGATATTTAAGAATTTTGATTAAACTTACTTTGTCATAATTCTTTTCTAAAAAATGTGCAGAAATAAGCCTATGTCGGGTGAGCAAATCCTGAAAACATTGTGAAATATCAGTTATTGAAAAATGACTATAACATTAATCACATACCTACTAAGGAACAATCACTTACCTTAAATGAAGCAAAGGCATCTGAGGCTATGTCAAAAGTGGACAGTTCTACATATCGGAAGAAATCATAAAACTGTTCTGAGTAGAGAATTATTTTTGCCAAAGACTCATAACGAATGCATTCTCGCAACATAATGCCACAATTTAATGCAATTTCTGGTGTTTCATATCTATGAAACAAAAAAGGAAATGATTTAAATGCTTTCAATTTAACATGTCAAAGCTCTGAGAGAAGTGCACTGGAAATCAAGCCTGACTCCTCCACTAGCAAGACCAGATGTGCAAAATTACCAAAATGCTCAGTTTGTTTCTTTTTTTTTGCTGTCATCGAGAAAAAAGGAGACTGTCACCAGATTTCTTCAAGAAATTCAAAACTGATTTATTCAAAACAAACTTGTTCTTTAGGTAGACAGCAGAACTGGGTGAATAACTACTGTGCAGAACTAAACAATATCCTCTTAATCCCAAACATGCATTAATACAGACAGAATGGGATACAGCAGGTGTATCATGGGTGGGAAAAATAATTGGAAAATAAAACACTCTTGTAGATCAAGAGTAAAAGGGTGGAATGAGTTGATTTCTCATAGTTTCTTCAGTTTTCTATCAATGAGATTAAGCTGCTGTCAGCTGCAGAATAATGGAAGACCTTCAGCTAAGGTGGCGAATCAGTTAACCCAGATCATTGGATTGAGTTAATGGTTCAGATTTTAAGGTTTATGAGAGATCAGAGACACTGATCTCTGGAACTTTCTCTGATTCCCAGAAAATACTGAGAAATCTCATCGGCTGGCTTTCTGTCCATTAGAAACCAAAGTCCAGAGGCTGTTACTAGTTGACAGTAGCATAGATTCTGTGATGGCTTTTCACGTTTAGCTATTAAGGCCATAAAAGCAATTTTAATCTCATTTAAAAAGCTTTGTGCTTTACCTTTCCAAAATGATGTCCTTTCCCAATTGTAGTAATTGTATTGAGGTAAGCCGGCTGGACCACATAGATTGTGATTTCCCTGATTGTGGCTGTTAATCTATTCTAATCAGGGAGTCCTTACTTACATATAAAAAGAGCTAAAGAAAAATAAGTAGGAGTGTTAGACATCCTATTCACTAAAAGAAAGAAAAAAAAAGAACAAAAAAGGGTGAGTGCCAGAGATACTGACATTCTGGTACCTGACTCTGAATGAGGCAGTACTGAAGATAAAGTCTGTTCATATGTAAATAAAGAGTGACTTGGGGACAGATACTCGCCTCTGTGGAATTATTTCAGTGGCATTGAGAATAAAGCATGATCCTGAAGAAACTCACTCATAATAGTCATCTTTGAGTTGGGGTAAATATTTCTTAGATCATACCTTTGTTTGGGAAGCTTAACTCATTCAACCCTGTCCTCAGGGACTGAGCCCAGTATTGCAGAAAGACTATTATTTCTTCTGGGCAAACAACATTGTGACAGACAAAAAAAACAAGTAATTCTCCTAACAGCCCATGGAACTGCAGCTTTTTCTGATATTAGGAGCCTTGTTTTTCCTGAGTCATCAGATACTAAAACCTTTCAAGAATTGATGGACATAGTAAAGGAATATTACAACCCTGAGCCGCCTCTAATTTTTGAGATGCTGTCACTTTTACTCAGCAAGTTGTGAACTTGGGGAATCCATATTAGGATTTTTGATGAGGTCAAGATGACTGACAGAAGCCTGTCACTTTAGTTTAATCCTTAATAACATATGGGATTAATGATGTAACTTTGCAAAAGCACCTACGAGCTGAAGCCCAACTGGACTTCAAATAGACGCTACAATTGGCTTTATCATTGGAAAATGCAGCAAATGGAGCATATGAGTTGCAGGGTACTCTGATGGAAATGGATGCTCTTGCCAGTCCAACTGAGCTTAGGGAACACCACTCATGTGAGGGCAATTGCATTGCCTCACTCAGGATATATCCTGAGAAAGAATTCTATTTGGATGCATCACAGCATGTAATGCCAACTGCTCTGCCCAAGACCACAATAAATTAGAGAGTTGTGAACGCATCACATAAACCTGTCTTTCTTTCATTGCCTCCATCTATACTTCCCACTGCCTCAGGAATCATAGAATCCCTACAGTGTCCAGCAAGCCCATACCAACCCTCTGACGAGTATCCCACCCAGACCCATTCCCCTATTATTCTACATTTACCCTTAACTAATGTGCCTAACCTATACATCCCTGAACACTACGGGCAATTTAGCATGGCAGATTCTCCTAATCTGCACATTTTTAGACTGTGGGAGGAAACCAGAGCACCTGAAGGAAATCCATGCAGCCATGGGGAGAATGTAGGTAAAAACAAGGACTGCAGATGCTGGAAACCAGAGTTTAGATCAGGGTGCTGGAAAAGCACAGCAGGTCAGGCAGCATCCGAGGAGCAGGAAAATTGAAGTTTCAAAAGCCCTTCATCAGGAATAGAGGCAGGAAGCCTGCAGGGTGGAGAGATAAATGAGATGGGGTGGGGCTGGGGAGAAGGTAGCTAAGAGCGCAATAGGTGGATAGAGCTGGGGGTGAAGGTGATAGGTCAGAAAGGAGGGTGGAGAGGTTAGGTGGGAAGGAAGATTGACAGGTTGGACAGATCATGAGGTCGGTGCTGAGCTGGAAGGTTGGAACTGGGGTGAGGTGGGGAAGGGGCAATGTGGAAACTGATAAAATCCACATTGATGCCCTGGGGTTGAAGTGTTCCAAGGCGGAAGATGAGGTGTTCTTCCTCCAGGCGTCGGGTGGTGAGAGAGCGGTAGTGGAGAAGGCCCAGGACCTCCATGTCCTCGGCTGAGTGGGAGAGGGAGTTGAAATGTTGGGCCACAGGGCGGTGTGGTTGATTGGTGCAGGTGACCCAGAGATGTTCCCTAAAGCGCTCTGCTAGGAGGGTTCCAGTCTCCCCAATGTAGAGGAGACTGCATCAGGAGCAACTGATACAATAAATGATACTGATGGATGTGCAGATAAAACTTTGATGGGATGTGGAAGGCTCCTTTGGGACCTTGGATGGAGGTGAGGGAGGAGGTGCGGGTGCAGGTTTTGCAATTCCTGCGGTGGCTGGGGAAGGTGCCAGGACAGGAGGGTGGGTTGTTGGGGGGCGTGGACCTGACCAGGTAGTTATGGAGGGAATGGTCTTTGCGGAAGCAGAAAGGGGTGGAGAGGGAAATAGATCCCTGGTGGTGGGGTCCGTTTGGAGGTGATGGAAATGTCATCGGATGATGTGGTTTATGCGAAGGTTGCTCGGGTGGAAGGTGAGCACCGAGGGTTTCTGTCCTTGTTACAGCTGGAGGGGTGGGGTTTGAGGGCAGAGGGGCGGGATGTGGACGAGAAGCATTGGAGGGCATCTTTAACCACATGGAAAGGGAAGTTGCGGTCTGAGAATGTGCAAACTCCACACAGACAGTTGCCTGAGGCTGTAATCAAACCCAGGTCCCTACCCTGTCAGGCAGCAGTGCTAACCACTGAGCCAATGTGCTGCCCCTAAGGAAAGCAGCCAACATCACCTTTCCTGATGAAGGGTTTTTGCCTGAAACATTGATTTTCCTGCTCATCAGATGTTGCCTGACCTGCTGTGCTTTTCCAGCACCACACCCTTGACTCTAATCTCTAGCATCTGCAGTCCTCACTTTTGCATAGCATAATCAATGACCTTTCCCACCTTTAGTTATACTCTCTTTCGTTGGGCAGAAGACACAAAACTTTGACATTCAAGAACAGCTCCTTTCCCGCTGTTAACAGACTTATGAACTCTTGATATTAGGTTGATCTTTCTCTGCTGCTTCTCAGTAGCTGTAACACTATATTAGAGTCATAGAGATGTACAGCATGGAAACAAACCCTTTGGTCCAACCTGTCAGTGCTGGCCAGATATCCTAAATTAACTCAGTCCCATTTGCCAGCTTTTGGCCCATATCCCTCTAAACCCATCCTATCCACATATCCATCCAGATGCCCTTTAAATATTGCAATTGTACCAGTCTTCATCACTCCCTCCAGCAGCTCATTCCATACACGCACCAACCGCTGCATGAAATAGTTGCACCTGAGGTCTCTTTTAAATCTTTCCCCTCTCCCTTAATTCTATGGTCTCTAGTTTTGGACTCAGTCACTCTTGGCTTTTCACCCTATCCTTGCTCCTCGTGGTTTTATAAACCTCCAGAAGGTGACCCCTCAGCCTCCGATGCTGCAGGTAAAATTTGCCAAGAGGTGCAAGGGAGGAGCAAAGGACTTCTGCGGTCAGTTACAGATGGGGCAGTGCCAGGATGTATTGAATCTATCAGGAAGGTTTCTCACACAATAAAACAAAGGGATCGGTTAAATGCAAGAGTGTCCGAAATAAGAGTGACGAACTTAGAGCATGGATCAGTACTTGGGAATACGATGTTGTGCCATAACGGAGACATGGGTTTCACAGGGGCAGGAATAGTTGCTTAATGTTCCAGAACATTTAAAAAGAACAGGGAGAGTGGAGAAAGAGGAGGGGGTGTAGCATTGCTAATCAGAGAGTGCATCACAGCTACAGAAACAAAGGTTGTTGAGGAAGGTTTGTCTACTGAGTCAGTATGGGTGGAAGTTAGAAACAGCAAGGGAACAGCCACCGCATTAGGGGTTTTCTAAAGACCACCTAATAGCAAGAGAGAGATTGAAGAACTCATAGGCCGGCAGATTCTAGGAAAATGCAGAAATAGCAGGGTTGTTGTTATGGGGGATTTCAACTTTCCCAATATTGACTGGAACCTCCTTAGTGCAGATGGTTTGGATGGAGCAGATTTTGTCAGGTGTGTTCAGGAGAGTTTCCTTACTCAGTATGTAGACAGACTGACGAGGGGAGAGGCCATTTTGGATTTGTTGCTTGGCAACGAGGCAGGACAGGTGTCAGATCTCACGGTGGGAGAGCACTTTGCTGACAGTGATCACAACTGCCTCACATTTAGCATAGCCTTGGAGAGGGAAAGGAGCAGTTACCGAGGGAAGATATTTAATTGGGGAAAAGCAAATTATGACACTATCAGACAGGAGTTGGGAAGTACAGACTGGGAGCAATTGTTCCACAGAAAGGGCACAGCAGACATGTGGAGACTATTTAAGGAGCAGTTGTTGCGAGTGATGCACAAATTTGTTCCTCTGAGACAGGTAAGAAGGGGTAAGATTAAGGAGCCTTGGATGACGAGAACAGAGGAACTTCTCGTCAAAAGAAAGAAGGCAGCTTAGGTAAAGTGGAAGAAGCAAGGATCTAGCACAGCTTTAGAGGATTACAGGCTTGCTAGAAAGAAGCTCACAAATGGACTGAGGAGAACCAGGAGGGGGCATGCAAAAGGCTTGGCAAGAAGGATTAGGGAGAACCCAAAGGCATTTTACTCATACGTGAGGAATAAGAGAATGATCAGGGAGAAGGTAGGGCCAATCAGGGACAGCATAGGGAACTTGTGCATGGAGTCTGAGCAGATAGGGGAAGCCCTAAATGAGTTTTTTGCTTCGGTTTTCACCAAGGAAAGGGAACTTGTGAATGAGAACTTTGAGGAGCTGGTATACAGTCTTGACCAGATCAAGATTGATGAGGTTGATGTGCTGGAAATTTTGGAAAACGTTAAGGTTGATAAGTCCCCAAGGTCAGACCAGATTTAGCGAGAAAGGAGGTTGCTAAGCCACTGGCGAGGATATTTGCCTCCTCACTCTCCACGGGAGTCGTACCAGAGGATTGGAAGGAGGCAAATGTTGTTCCTCTTTTCAAGAAGGGGAATAGGGAAATCCCTGGCAATTACAGAGCAGTCAGTCTTATGCCTGTGGTCAGCAAAGTTTTGAAAATAAATCTGAGGGTTAGGATTTATGGCTATTTGGAAAAGCATAGTGTGATTAAAGGCAGTCAGCATGGCTTTGTGAGGAGCAGGTCATGCCTCACAAATCTTATTGAGCTCTTTGAGGAGGTGTCAAGTCAGGTCAAAGAAGGTCGAGCAGTGGATGTGGTGTATATGGACTTCAGCAAGGCATTTGATAAGGTTCCCCATGGTAGGCTCATTCATAAAGTCAGGAGGTATGGGATACAGGGAGATTTGGCTACCTGAATTCAGAATTGGCTGGCTGATAGAAGTGGTTGTAGATGGAAAGCATTCTGCCTGGAGGTTAGTGTTGAGAGGGGTCCCGCAGGGCTCTGTTCTTGGGCCTCTGCTCTTTGTAGTTTTTATAAATGACTTGGATGAGGAGGTTGAGGGGTGGGTTAGTAAATTTGCAGATGCACAAAGGTGTCGTCGATAGTATAGAGGGCTACTGCAGGCTGCAGCATGACATTGACAGGATGCAGAGCTGGACTGAGAAATGGCGGATGGAGTTCAACCTGGATAAATGCGAAGTGATGCATTTTGGAAGGTCGAACTCGAATGCTGATTATAGGATTAAAGACAGGATACTTGGCAGTGTGGAGGAACAGAGGGATCTTGGTGTTCAATTGCATAGATCCCTCAAAGTTGCCACCCAAGTGGATAGGGTTGTTAAGAAAGCATATGGTGTTTTGGCTTTCATTAACTGGGGGATTGAGTTTAAGAGTTTAGATAAAACATAGTTATTAGTAATTTTTAAAAGTATGCTATTAAGTTTAAAGAGTGTAGAAGATTGTGGGAAATAGGAAACTTAGATCTGCATGCAGGAGCTCGCAAGGAGTTGACCATATCCGGCGCCATCTTGCATCCGTACGTTTGGGGAGGTCTAGAACAAAGGGGTCACAGTTGAAGAATAAGGGGTAAGCCTGAATTCACCAGAGTTGTGAACTTGCGGAATTCTGTCCCACAGAAAGCTGTTAGGGCCAGTTCATTGGATATATTCTCTTTTATACAGGATTGGCACATCAGAGAGGGAGCTGGATGTGGTCCTTGCAGCTAAAGGGATCAAGGGGTATGGAGAGAAAGTGGGCATGGGATACTAAAATTGCACAATCAGCCATGATCACATTGAATGGTGGTGTAGGTTCGAAGGGTTGATTGGACTCTTCTACACCTATTTTCCATGTTTCTTTGTCTTCTGAGAAAACCATTTGACTTAAAGACTGACAAGCCCTTAGGACCAGAGGATAAAGGAAGCCATGCCACTAGACCATTGTAATCTGGTCCAAGGTCACTATGTGGATCAATGCAGTCCTCATAGTCTAGAGGAATGGCCATCTGTGCCACGAAAAGGTGAATGACCTAATTTTGTCCTCCAGGGTAAGTGCTGCACTTCATTTTTCTATGCAACGTCACACTCATTCTCTCTGCAGCTGCGCTCACCTTGCTCCAAGTCATATGGTATGCCTCTGTTACAATCACATTTTCTCTTTCACTCTCACTCACCTCCAATCTCCCACCATCACTGACCCAGTGTGGCCTCAATGCTGCCTGTTTTCTCATCCGGACACCTTTTGTCCCTCTGCACCAGCACAAATTGCTGTGCCAACCATTGTTATCTTACTCAGTCTTTCACTCATGCCTGGAGAAAACAGCCCATAAAAAGGCAGAGAGAGCCAAGTCAGATGGAGAGGGACCTGACACCTGGCTTCTCACCCACTTTGAGCAAAGAATCAAAGCAAATCCCTCACAGGAGAAGACCACGATCACTTCTGTGGGGATGCTATAGACCCATGACCCACCAACCGAATAAATGCCATTTTTCATTTCACTGCAACTCTCACAGTAACCCTCCAGTTTCATTCATTGCTCACACTGAAACAAAGAAAATATGAATAGGCCACTCAACCCTTCCAGCCTACTCCCACCATTCAATATGATCATGGCTGATCATCCAACCCAGTCCCCTGCTCTCACTTTTTTCCCCATAACCTTTGTTCAATTTACTCCTAAGGAATATATCTAACTCTTTATTGAAAACATGTTCTGTGGCAGAGAATCCCACAGACTCTTCAGACTCTGGGTGAAGAAATTTCTCCTCATCTCAGTCCTCAATGGGCTACCCCAATCCTTAAACTGTAACCCCTGGTTCTGCACTGCCTGGCCTTTGGGAACACCCTTCCTGACTATCCTGTCTAGTCTTGTTGGAATTTTATAGGTTTCTGAGATCTCCCTCATTCTTCTAAACGCCAGTGAATATAATCCTGACAGAACCAGTCTCTGGATCCTACCATGGCAGGACACCACTTCAAACTATTGGCTGCAACACATTCTCTCTCTTGAGCCTTGAAGTGGAATGTCCATGATCTCTGAGAAGAAACAGAATATTCTCCACCATACCATTTATTTGATCTCTGAGGAAGAGATCCCAAGGCCCTTAAGAAGCATTGGCAACACCACCTCCTGCACTGCTACCCACCTCAGGGTCTGCTGGATACCCCCATACATTGGCACTTCATTGTCCCAACCTTGGTCACATGCTTGAAAGCATGGCGTGTGGAAGTTGAGGAACCTGGCACTCACTCTGGATGCCCATTCTTCACATGGAGAAAAGGTGGCTCCAAGAGGTCTCCAGCCAGATGAATCATCAGAAGTCTTGTCTTGGTCCTTCACCTCCAGTCTGCCTGCTCCCTCTGACCCTTGGAATTCCAAGTCAAAAAGTGTGGTGCTGGAAAAGCATAGCCGGTCAGGCTGCAAGTTGGCATCCTGTCTACCCAGTGCAAAGGAGACCACATCAGGTGCAGTGGACTCAGTTGATAACGTGTGTGGAGGTGTCTGTCTGATGTGGAATGATCCTTCGGGACCTTGGATGGATTTTCCTGCACCTCCACACACAATATCTACCATATCTGTTGCTCCCAGTGTGGTCTCCTGTACATTGGGGAGACAGGAGGCCAACTCGCAGAACATTTCAGAGAATATCTCTGGGACACACACACTAAACAACACTACTGCCCTGTGGCCAAACGCTTTAATTCCCCCCTCCCACTCTGCCAAGGACATGCAAGTCCTGGGCCACCTACACTGCCAGATTCTAGCCACCAAACGCTTGGAGGAAGAACTAGGAGAAAGTGAGGACTGCAGATGTTGGAGTACCAGAGTTGAAAAATGTCATGCTGGAAAAACACAGCAAGCCAGGCAGCATCCGAGGAGCAGAAGGGCTTATGCCCGAAACGTCGATTCTCCTGCTCCTCGGATGCTGCCTGGCCTGCTGTGTTTTTCCAGCACAACATTTTTCAACTCTGGTACTCCAGCATCTGCAGTCCTCACTTTCTCCTAGTTGATCTTAACCTACTGCGAATCCTCTTGCAAGGATGCCTACCTTGAAGAAGCTCTCCTCCTCCCTCTGCTTGGAGGAAGAATGTCTCATCTTCCACCTGGGACCCTCCAACCACAAGGGATCAATGTTGATTTCACCAGTTTCCTCATCTCCTCTCCCCTCACCTTATCCCAGATCCAACTCTCCAACTTGGCACTGCCCTGTTGAAATGTCTTACCTATCCATCTTCTTTCCCATCTATCCACTCCATCCTCCACTCTGACCTATCACCATTACCCCCACCTTCATCTACCTATCGCATTCCCAACTACCTTTCCCCCACCCCCACCCCCAGCCCTCACTTATCTCTCAGCCCCCTTGGGCCTCCCCCAATTTCCTGATGAAGAGCTTATGCTCAAAACATCGACTCTCCTGCTTCTTGGATGCTGCCTGGTCAGCTGTGCTTTTCCAGCACCACACTTTTTCACTCTGATCTCCACCATCTGCAATCCTCACTTTCTCCTTGGAATTCTAAGTAATTTGTCTCTAGACTATCCAGACACAAACACCCAGGGGTTGCTTATCCAACTTCAATGTAACAGATTCTAGTACTGAGAGGGCTCCTTCCTTCAGCTGCACAACCTGGGGAACACTGAGATGTAGTGGGAGAGAACGAAAATAATTGAGGGCACTTTGGATAGCACTGGTGATATTTCACTGTGTATAAAATCTCATGACTTCATAATTGTTCCTGGTTTTACAATACATCTGTTTGTGTGAGTCAGTGTACATCCTGAATTTAACTGTTCCAATGTGATGCCTAACTTCATTTCACAGAATCACAGAATTGCTATAGCGCAGAAGGAGGCCATTCAGTGCATCATTCCTGCTATCCCCTCATGCCAATTTCCTACCTTTCCCCCCATAGCCTGACTCACCATTTCTGTGCAAATCATCATCCAATATTCTCGTGAATGCCTAATTGAACCAGCCTCCTCCACTTCTCCAGGCAGTGTATTCCATATACTTGCTGATTGAAAAGGTATTTCTTACATCACCTTTGCTTTGTTTGCTCATCACTTTATTTCTATGCCCTCTTATTCCTTTATTTCTATGCCCTCTTATTCCTTTATTTCTATGCCCTCTTATTCCTTTATTTCTATGCCTTCTTATTACTTTATTTTTTTATAAGTGGGAATAGCTTCTCTATATCTACTCTGTTCATCAATGTTTTGAAAACATTGATGAAATCTCCTCTTAACATTATTCTCTCAATGAATGTTATTCTTTCAATGAAAGAACAGTTTCTACTTCCTCACTCTGTCCTCATCACTCAAGTTTCTCATTCCTGGAACCACTCTAGTAAATCTTTTCTGCAATCTCTCTCCAATGCATTCGCATTTTTCCTATATTGTGACATCCAGGACTGTACTCAATGTTCCAGCTATGGTTGAACAAGTGTCTTGTACAAGCTCAACACCACCTCCTTGCTCTCATATTCTAAGTCCCAATTAATAAAGCCAAGAACACTATGCTTAATTCCTGTCCTGCCACCTTCATGATCTCTGCACGTAAACACCTGGGTCCTCCTTCTCCTGCAACCCCTTGAGATTGTACCTCATTTTATATTGCCTTTCAATGTTCCTCTGACCAAAATGCATCACCTCTCACTTCACTGCATTGAACTTCATTTACCTCCTATCCATCCACTCAATCAATTTGACAATGTCCTTACAGAGTTCCACATTGCCCTCCTCACAGTTCTTCAAAGTTTAGTATAATTTGCAAAGTTGGAAATTGTCCCCATCAAGATCATTAATATATTTGTCAAGAAAAATAAGGGTCCCAATACTGACTCTTGGGGAACTTCACCACAAACCTTCCTCCAACTCAAAAAACATCCATTGACCATTACTCTCTGTTTCCCATCACTCAGCCAGTTTTATATCCACAGTGCTGCTGGCCATGTAGAATGTACCATGGATTGATGTCTGTGCTGAGAGACTGCTGCAGCTAGTGGATGCAAAATGAATAAGGCTTACATAGGACAATGAGTTTGGCTGGTAACTTTACCCTCTTGATCAAGCATCCCCACTCTTTCCCTGGGTTCTGTATCCAAAAGTAATGAGGTGACCATGTCAAATGTGATCATTCACTGTCCATCCCTTGAAGGTCTGATGTTCTTGACTGTGGATGACTACTCCCCTCCCACGTTATGCTGTTCCCATCTAATACTGTCCTGTAATCTACCCCCTTACAAATACTGTTACTACCGTCACAATTGTTATCCACCCTTCCCCAGATCTGTAGAACTCAATCCCCACAAGCAGATTCCCAAGTGTCTTTCTCCTGGCAGTGGCTCCCCTTATACCCCAAACTTTCTTTCCTTTAGTTTCTCAGGACAGATTCAGTGGACTGACCATGGCCCACTCCTTTTGAGTGACCTAACTGGACAGCCCCAAAGCAGAAGTGCCCTGACCTTTGTTGTACAGTTCCATGTCCACATTAATGCTATCCTCAAGACTTCCACTCCAGACTTATTAAGATCCACTTCCCAGACTTCAGAGGCACAGACACACTGATTGGGAACATCCTGCCTGGAAGCCTGATCATGGCCAATCCCTGGGCTCATATGGGAGGCTGTTCTTGACTTACTGTGCTAGGACCTCTGACTGCTGGGGGTTTCGATAGGGACTGTTTAAGACCTGGCTGCCTGCTTGCTGCATGTGCAGTGTATTATCACCGTAAGCTGCTGGCACATGTTGCAGGTGTGAGATTGACAATGGGAAGAGGACTGCTGACCTGCAAGGCAAGCTGCCTATTTGTGTGACTGCACTAAATGGCACAGCAAGGTATGGCAAGAAAAAATAGGGACAAAAGCAAAATACTGTGAATGCTGGAAATCTGGAACAAACACAGAAAATGCTGGAGAAACTCAGCAGATCTGGCAGTATCTGTGCAGAGAGAAATGAGGAAGTTGATGTCTCAAGTCTTTTATTGCTCTTCTTCAGGACTTTGGGTGAGCACCCAGCTTTGTGGTTGAGCAGCCTGAGATGTAGCCCAGTCTTATCCTTGAGCTGGGCACCTATCCATGTGTACAAAGTGTCCTTCAGTAGCAACTCAATGCAAATTGCTAGTGCACCCTGCAGTACTTCCTAAGCATCCTTCAGGTTGATCAGAGAAGAGCCATGAAGAGCCAGAGTCATTGGCAGTTACCATATGCCTATGTCTATGGGTAAGGTGGGTATGTGGCTGGTGCCCATGGATCATGCTCTGAGATGTTTTTACTTGGTGAACAACATGAAGGCTTTTCACAGCCAGCAGCAAGGTACCTGCTCTGACTTCCACATTGGGAATTTTCAGGATCTACTTTGTTCACGGCAGATGACAGAATAGAAAGCTGCATATGAATGAGGTGCGATCTGCAGTTAATAAGTTATAGAGTCATAGAGTAACACAGCATGGAAATAGGCCCTTCGGCCCAACTGGTCCATGCTGTCCATGGTGCCCACTCAGCTAGTTCCAATTGCCCATATTTGGTCAATATCCCTTACTTACAGTGTGGAAACAGGCCCTTTGGCCCAACAAGTCCACACCGACCCTCCAAAGAGCAACCCACCAAGACCCATTCCCCTACATTTACCCCTTCACCTGACACTACGGGCAATTTAGCATGGCCAATTCACCTGACCTGCACATCTTTGGACTGTGGGAGGAAACTAGAACACCCTGAGGAAACCCACGCAGACACAGGGAGAATGTGCAAACTCCACACAGACAGTTGCCCGAGGCGGAAATTGAACCCGGGTCTCTTGTGCTGTGAGGTAGCAGTGTTAATCACTGTGCCACCGTGCCATTTATGGGATGTTATATATTGGAAGAGTTGTTGTTTACTATTTAAATAATTTGCTATTCTCCTTTAGGTTTTCTAATAGAGTTCAATAGAGTAGAATAGAATTCTTCTTTCTTTTGTTTATATATTAACTATAGTGTAAGAATAAAGCGTGTTTTGCTTAAAACCTAATAGTTTGATCAACCAAATTGCATCCAGAACATAACACCTAACACATGCCTTTAGAAGTAAGAAACAGTTGGGATCTAGGCTACCCTCTTAATATATTGTGAGGGCTTTTGCTCTGTTTCTTAACAATGGGCAACCCCTTACTGTGGTCTTAGACTCTCCCACAAATGGAAACAATCTTTTCAGTTCACCTCAAGCATCAACAGCTTCTTGTTGGTGAGAATAAAGTCAAGATTTCCACTACCAAGAGAATTAAAAATGTAATAGCCTCTTGAATAATATTTTGCACCTATTCACTATTTGAGTGATTTCAACCTTCAATCGCTCAGGTCCTTTTCAGTCCTTAGCATCTCATAATGTGAATCTTGGATCCAAAGTGGATAGTCTCATATTTTTCCACAACGTATCCTATTTTCCAAAGTTTTGTGGAGTCACTTAATCTATCAAACTCTCTTTGCAGCTTTCTGCTGTAATCAACATGATTTACTTTCTGCCTCATTTAATATCACCATGTATGTCTCTCTCTACTTTTGAGGAGAAAGTGAGGTCTGCAGATGCTGGAGATCAGAGCTGGAAATGTGTTGCTGGAAAAGCGCAGCAGGTCAGGCAGCATCCAAGGAGCAGGAGAATCGACATTTTGGGCATAAGCCCTTCTTCAGGAATGAGGAAAGTTTGTCCAGCAGGCTAAGATAAAAGGTAGGGAGGAGGGACTTGGGGGAGGGGCGTCGGAAATGTGATAGGTGGAAAGAGGTCAAGGTGAGGGTGATAGGTCAGACTGGGGTGGGGGCGGAGAGGTCGGGAAGAAGATTGCAGGTTAGGAAGGCGGTGCTGAATTTGATGGATTTGACTGAGACAGGCTGGGGAGAGGGGAAATGAGGAAACTGGTGAAACCCGAGTTCATCCCTTGTGGTTGGAGAGTTCCTAGCCG
>NC_057733.1:4537546-4538995 GCF_004010195.1 Chiloscyllium plagiosum
GAGGTGATGAGGTTATGGATGGTCTGGGAGATGATGGTTTGGTGGTGGGGGGTGGGGTCATGGTCAAGGGGGCAGTAGGAGGAGGTATCTGCGAGCTGGCGTTTGGCCTCAGCGGTGTAGAGGTCGGTGCGCCAAACTACTACCGCGCCTCCCTTGTCTGCTGGTTTGATAGTGAGGTTGGGGTTGCAACGGAGTGAAGAAGGGCTTATGCCCGAAACGTCGATTCTCCTGTTCCCTGGATGCTGCCTGACCTGCTGCGCTTTTCCAGCAACACATTTCCAGCTCTCTCTACTTTTGGCCAAGTCCTTTTGAAAGGATCTATGGGATGGCAACATTTCCTAATGTGTCGGCAAAGAACACATCATCACCAATTCAGAAGCTCCAAAGACATTCAATTCTCAGAGGAGGATGAATTAGCTGCAGATTGAACTTTGCTCCTCACTCAGACAGAACTTCCTCTTCAAAGATTCAGCAGCCATTGTGATTGACTGGCACCACTGTTGCCCCAGGAGCACATTGACAGCAGCTGACAGCACTGGGCCTACAGGCAGTCTTAGAATGCAGGGCAGGCAAAGTGTCGAATTCCCATGCTGGAGAGGTGCTGAGGGCCATGTAGGAGGGAAGAAACCTAGGAGTCTTGATGGATAGATAGAGGGAGGGAATTTGCATGAGCAACACATACTGAGGTATACCCAATGTGGAAAAGGGGTCCTTGAAGAGTTGATCTCTTTCCTGCACAATGTCTGAGCTGGGTGGCCTGCTGAATCCCCATCCCCATCCCCATCCCCATCCCCATCCCCATCCCTATCCCCATCCAGGAACTACTCCTGCCCAGCCTCAAATTGAGAGTGAGTGGGAAACAGCACTTAACTTGTCAATTGCAGTAACTGGGTCAGGAACAAGAAGGACGGTGAATGGAAAGACCTTGCAGTTTCAATTACATTACAAACCGCCGGCAGGTATGGCACAACTTTGCTCCTGCTGCCCCTCCAAGGAAGCAATTCATCTGGTGCTTCTTCACCACCATTTCCCATTGGCTGATATTTCTTTCCTTTTCAGGTAATGATCCAATTGCCTTGAGAAAGCTTTGGTTGTACCAGCCTGTCAGCCAGTGCATTCTGAATCCCAACCACATACTGCATAAAATCTTTTCTTCACATCGTCATTGCTTCTTTTGCCTTTTGTATTAAATTTATTCACTCTGGTTGGAACATACAACATAGAGGAATACAGCGCAGTACAGGCCCTTCGGCCCTCGATGTTACGCCGATCCAAGCCCACCGAACCTACACTAGCCCACTATCCTCCATATGCCTATCCAATGCCCGCTTAAATGCCCATAATGAGGGAGAGTCCACCACTGCTACTGGCAGGGCATTCCATGAACTCACGACTCGCTGAGTAAAGAACCTACCCCTAACATCTGTCCTATACCTACCAACCCTTAAT
>NC_057733.1:4540198-4550967 GCF_004010195.1 Chiloscyllium plagiosum
CTTGCTTCCCAGAGATTCCTAGGATAAATGCCATCAGGCCCAGGGGACGTTCACCCTTTTCACCCTTTCCAGAATTTCCAACACTTCTTCTCTACATACCTCAAAGCCATCCATTCTACTTAATTGTGACTCAGTACTCACATTGACAACAATGTCCTGTTCCTGATTGAATACTGACGAAAAGTATTCATTCAGTGTCTCCTCAATCTCTTCAGCCTCCACACGCAACTTCCCACTACTATCCTTGACTGGACCTATTCCTACCCTAGTCATTCTGTTAAGACCCTACCCTAGTTGTTAATCGGTCCACCCTAAGACTATAAGATGCAGGAGTAAAATTATCCAATTAGGCCCATCAAGTCTGCTCCGCCATTTGATCCTGTCTGATATGTTTCTCAACCATATTCTCCTGTCTTCTCCCCATAACTCTTGATCCCCTTACTATTCAAGAATCTATCTGTCTCTGTCTCTGTCTTAAAGCTACTCAATGGCTTAGCCTCCACAGCCCTCTGCACATTGAGTTCCACAGAGTCACTACCCTCTGGCTGAAGAAATTCCTCCTCACCTCTATTCTGAAGGGTTGTCTCTTCACCCTGAGCTTGTGCCCTTGGGTCCTTGTCTGTCCTCCAAATGGAAACATCTTCTCCAGGTCCACTCCATTTAGGCCTCTCGGTATCCTGTAAATTTCAATCAGATCCCCCGTTATCCCTCTAAACTCCATTGAGAACAGACCCAGGGTTCTCATTCACTCCTCACATGACAAGACCTTCATCCCCAGGATCATTCTTGTAAACCTCCTCTGGACCCCCTCCGATGTCAGCACTCTTTTCCTTAGAATACAGGGCCCAAATCTGCTCACAATATTCAAATGCAGTCTGACCAGAGTCTTATACAGCCTCAGCCGTACATCTTTGCTCTTGTATGCTAGATGTCATGACATGAATGTCAACATTGTATTTGCCTTCCTAACTGCCAACTGAATCTGCATGTTAATCTGAAGAGAATCCTGAATCAAGATTCCCAAGTTGCTTTGCGCTTCATATTTCCAAAGCCTTTCCTGTTTAGAAAAATAGTCTAATTTTTCTACCAAAATGTACAACCTCACACTTTCTCACATTGTATTCCATCTGCCACTTCTTTGCCCAGTCCACTAGCCTGTCCAAGTCCTGCTGCAGCCTCCCCATTTCCCCAACGCTACCTCTCCCTGCACTTACTTTGTGTCATCTGCAAACTTAGCAACACTGTCCTCAGTTCCTTCATCCAGATTGTTAATAATTGTGAATGTGAATAATGTGAATAATTGTAGTCCCAATGCTGACCCAGCAGAACTCCATGAGTCACTAGCTGCCATCCTGAAAAAGACCCCTTTATCCCCACTCTCTGCCTTCTGCCAGTCAGCCAATCCTCTATCCATAACAATATGTGTTATCTCAGTAATTGTGTGGTGTTGCTGCTCCAAGAGAATGGTCAGGTGAGCTGGGAGAGACAGTCTAGGACTGACTGTGGAGCTGAGAGAATGCATAAAGTATTCCCTGTTCTTGTGTTCTACCTTGTGTTCTGTTTGTGGTTTTAGTGAACTACAATCAGAACAGTATCCCGCCCCTAACACCATCGGTCCTTATTTTATTTAGCAGCGTCCTGTGTGGCACCTTGACACAAAGGTTTTTCCCTCTTAGGGTTGTGAGTCTTTGGAGCTCCCTTTCTGAAAATGCAATGGATGCAGAATCTTTAAATAATTTTAAGGCAGAGGAAGATAGCTTCTTGATTTCCAAAGGAATTGGGGATAAGCGAGAATGTCGCATTGAGATTAAAGTCAGATTAGCCATGATCATATTGAATGGCAGAGTACATCACAAGTACATTTGGGAAATCAAATCTTAGCAGGACTTAATGGTAAGGTCCTAGGGAGTGTTGCTGAACAAAGAGACCTTGGAGTGCAGGTTGATAGCTCCTTGAAAGTGGAGTCGCAGGTCGATAGGATAGTGAAGAAGGTGTTTGTTATGCTTTCCTTTATTGGTCAGAGTATTGAGTACAGGAGTTGGGAGGTCATGTTGTAGCTGTACAGGACATTGATTAGGCCACTGTTGGAATATTTCATGCAATTCTGGTCTCCTTCCTATCGGAAAGATGTTGTGAAACTTGAAAGGGTTCAGACAAGATTTACAAGGATGTTGCCAGGGTTGGAGGATTTGAGTTATAGGGAGAGTTGAGTAGGCTGGGGCTGTTTTCCCTGGAGTGTCGGAAGCTGAGGGGTGACCTTATGGAGGTTCATAAAACCATGAGGGGCATGGATAGGATAAGTAGACAAAGTCTCTTCCCTGGGGAGGGGGAGTCCAGAACTATAGGGCATAAGTTTAGGGTGAGAGGGGAAAGATATAAAAGAGACCTAAGGGGCAACCTTTTCACGCAGAGAATGATACGTGTATAGAATGAGCTGCCAGAGGAAGTGGTGGAGGCTGGTACAATTGCAATATTTAACAGGCACCTGGATGGGTATATGAATAGGAAGGGTTTGGATGGATATGGGCCGGGGGCTAGCAGGTGGGACTAGATTGTGTTGGGATATCTGGTCGGCATGGACGGGTTGGACCGAAGGGTCTGTTTCTGTGCTGTACATCTCTATGGCTCTATGACATCATGGTGAAACTCTGAAGTTGGAGCATTGGGCTGAATTTTCATAATGGAGGCTGACGGATCACATTGGGAAATTTCCCAGCTTGGTCCACTCACCTTGGTAAAACATATCCTAAATGGCCCTATTTCTTTTTCCAAGGGTTGCAAGTGGGGGCTATCCTCTCTGTTACTCCCTGCTCTCAAATGCAGATGGGAGGTTGCCACAGGTGATACCAAGTGCCCCATGATTTTCTGGGACTGTTTCAATCATTTTGCGAAATATTAGGCTTTCTAGCCCTAATATCACATCCATTCCAAGTTTTCCTAACCCATGACCTCCCACACATTCGCAATGGTCACTCTTGTCCTTAATGCCAACTCAACACTCACACACTCATTCATATTACAGAGAGGGCTCAGGTTTGCAGACTGAGTGAGCAGGGCCTGGAGAACGATAAAATATTTACTTTTTGTAGTTGGCATTCCAAGCTCCAGGATTACATGCTGAGGGACACACTAATGCTTGGGACAGCTTCTGCCTAGGTGCAGTGGGGAAAGACCACCATCGAAAGTCTTTCTGCCAAAGTTAACTGGGCGTCCGTTCAGTTATCAGACCCTTCCAATGTCTCAAATGTGTGAAAGTATAGTCTTGTACAAGTAAGAGGTGCCTTTGGTTTGTTTGCTAGATAGAGTCAAACTCCATTGTTTATTTGTTTCCCCATATCTGACAGTACAGAATTGAACTGCTTTAGGAATGATATATACGTAAGTATATTTTTATGAGCGACTGACTGTGTGGATTTGCACATTCTCCCCGTGTCTGCGTAGGTTTCCTCCGGGTGCTCCGGTTTCCTCCCACAGTCCAAAGATGTGCACGTCAGGTGAATTGGCCATGCTAAATTGCCTGTAGTGTTAGGTAAAGGGTTAAATGTAGGGGAATGGGTGGGTTACTCTTTTGGCGGGTTGGTGTGGACTTGTTGGGCCGAAGGGCCTGTTTCCACACTGTAAGTAATCTAATCTAATCTAAAATACATTTCTGAAAATAAAAAGACTTACATTTTGTTGTAGTCTGCTAGGGAAGTCTAGGAGTGTCTGTTTATAGTTGATAAGGTTCATAGTGGCAGGAGAACTCTGGCCTGTGAAATGTTCCTCCTCCTGCAATATGTGAGAAATCAGCAACACTTCCAGTGTCCATGCTGACTCCATATGCAGGAAGTGAGTTCAGCTGCAGCTGCTGATTTGCCACGTGGAGCACCTGGAGCTGCAGATGGACTCACTATGGAGAATCCATGAGGCTGAGAATGTCGTGGATAGTACGTTTAGTGAGCAGGTCACATCACCAGTAAGGGCTACATAGACAGAGAAGAATTGGGTGACCACAGGAAGATGAATAGTGTGCGCAGACTATTGTGCAGGAGTCCCCTGTGGCCAATCTTTACTCTCAGGCAGCAAAACCGTTTTGGATACCATTGGAGGACAATGGCCTCTCAAGGAAAGCAGCAGCAGCCAGTTTGGTGACATGATGATTGATACTGTTGTACAACAGGGAGAATGGAAGTGTAGGCAAGCAGTAGCAATAGGGGACACTATAGTCAGGGGCACAGAGAGGCATTTCTGTGGCTGCAAGTGAGACTCCAAGATAGTGTATTGTCTCTCTGGTGCCAGGGTCAAGGATGTCTCTAAGCAGGCACAGGATATTTCAAAAGGGAAGGGTGAGCAGCCAGAGATTGTGGTCCATAATGGTATTGACAACAAAAACAGGAAGAGAGACAAGATCCTAAAAAGGGAATTCAGGAAGTTAGGCAGGAGGTGAAAAGCAAGACCTCTAGAGTTGTAATCTCAGAATTACTTCCAATGCCACTTGCCAGTGAGGCAACAAATAGGATGACAAGAGCTGGTGTAGGAAGAAAGGCTTCAGATATGTGGATCATTGACAAACCTTCCAGAGCAAGCGGAACCTGTAAAGGGAGAACATGTTGCACCTCAACTGGAGGAACACCAATATCCTGGCATGAAGGTTTGCTAGTGCCACTTGGAAAGGTTTAAACTAGTGTGGGCAGGCAGGGTGGGAACCAGAGCTGTAGGTCAGCAAGGAAGAGTCCGAGACTAAGGCCAATAAGACTAAGAGGAAGAACAGGTAGGGAGAGGTCAGTGAATACAGCAGGACTCATAGTCTGAAATTTAAGTGTTTCAAATGAGATAGAGAGGGATGCAAAAGAGATGGGTTAGTTACATTACTGATGAGGGAGAATATCACAGCTGTACAGAGGAAGGACACCTTAGAGGCGTCATCCAGGGAAGTTATATGGGTAGAGCTCAGCAATAATTTTGAAGAGGTTGTAGTGCGGGCCTCCCAACAGCCAGTGGGAGATGGAGGAACAGATATGTGGACAAATTATGGAAAAATGTAAAGACAACAGGGTTTTTGCGATGGCTGATTTTTAACTTTCCCTATATTGACTGGGACTTGCTTAGTGCCAGGGGCTTGGATGGAGGTGAATTTGATGGTGAGTTCAGGACAATTTTTTGAAGCAATATGTAAATAGTCCAACTAAGGAAGGGGCCACAGTAGACCTGGTTTTGAGGAATGAGCTGGCCAGGTGATCAAAATTTAAGGAACATTCAGGAACAGTGACCATAATTCTGTAAGCTTTAAGTTATTTATGGATAAGGACAAGAGTAGCCCTTGGGTATTAAATTTGGGGAAGTCTAACTACCACAATAATAGGTGGTAACAGGGGAATGTAGATTGACAGCAGCTGTTTGAGGGTAAACCCACATCCAGCATGTGGGAATCTTTTAAAAGCCAACCTGTTCCTATGAAAGTGAAGGATAAGGATGGCAAGATTCAGGAACCTTGGATGACAAGAAAAATTGAAAGCTTAGACAAAAAGAAAGAGGAGACAGATGTAAGGTTTAGGAAACTGAAGACAGACAGAGCTCGAAGAATATAAAGAAAGCAAGAAAGCACTTGAACAAGAAATTAGGAGAGCTAAAAGGGGCCTTGAAATGTCTGAGGCAAACAGGATTAAGAAAAATCCAAAGGCATTTTATATAAATATATAAATATATAAGGAGAAGAGGGTCACGAGGGAAAGGGTAAGTCCACCCAAGGACAAAGAAGGAATTTGTGTGTGGAGCTGGATGAAGGGAGCGAGGTCCTTAACAATTACTTTGTAGCAATACGCACAAAGGAGAAGGACAAGGTGGGTGGTGAGTCTCAGGAGAGGTATGTTGATATTCTAGGACATGTCAATATTAAAAAAAGATATTTTGAAAAGCATTAAGATAGACAAGTGCCCAGGATCTGAGGGGTCTTTGCGTTCTCTGGAGAATAGCCAACATTGCTCCTTTGCTTAAGAAGGGGAAGAGGGAAGGTCTGGGAAATTACAGGCTGGTGAGACATATATTTATGGCACAGAAATTACTGGAGAAGATTCTTAGGGATAGGATTTACTCATATTTGGAAAGAAGTTAGACTTATTAGCATTAGGCAGCATGGCTTTGTAAGGAGAAGGTATTGTCTCACAAATGTGAATGAGGTTTTTTAGGAAGTGACAACTTGATCTATGAGGGCAAGATGGTAGATATTGTCCATGTGGAATTTAACAAGGCCTTTGACAAGGTCCCTCATGGCAGGCTGATACAAAATGTGAAGTCACATGAGAACCGCGGTGAGCTGGTAAGATGGATAAAGGACTGACTTAGTCACAGAAGACAGAAAATAGTGGTGGAAGGGCGTATTACAGCTTGGAGATCTGTGATCACTGGTGTTTTACAGTGAACAGTGTTGAGACCCTATCCTTTGTAATATACATAAATGATTGGGAGGAGAATGTAGTGTTATCGACCAGACCAAACACTCCCCCCCCCACCCGCCTCAAAATATATCAAGGAGATAGCCTAGACCCTAAGTTTTTATTTTATTTAAAGGCAAGTTAAGATGCCCTATTCCAGACGTTATTCAATTGGTCCTACCACTGGGCTTTAAGCAAAATACACTTTATTCTTATAATTAAAATACAAAAAAATGGATTGGCATAATTTTAACTCTAGTGAAATATTTAACAAAATACTATATTATTCACTTACTAATCATCAACTGTTCCAATACAGTAGCATCCCATAAACATACCCTTGGCAAAGGCATATTCAGAGTTGAAAAATGTGGTGCTAGAAAGTCACAGCAGGCCAGGCAGCATCCAAAGAGCAGGAGAATCGACTTTTTGGGCATAAGCCCTTCTTCAGGAATCATATTCAGCAAAACAGATTTCCTCATGTGCTATCTCCTTTCCAGTCCAGGAGAAAAGAACACTGAAAGAAACAATCTAGCAGCAGAGAAAGAGCTCAAGTATTTTGCTACAAAAGAGAGAGAGCTCAAGTATTTTGCTGCCGCATAGAGAGAGCTGTATCTTTCAGCTTCAATAGCAACACCAAAGCCCAACTGAAAGCAAAACTAAAACCTTGGGTGCGTGTGAGTCTGACTCAATCCACGCATTTTTCTTTTGTCTAATTTGAAAAAAAAGCACTTAGGGAGCCGAAAAATATTTACCCATTGCTTCTGCAACAGACATTCCACCACCAGTATGGCAAAACCTCTCTGCAAGAGAAACAGTACAGAACAAACATCTCATAAATGTACACGATCAATAATGTAGGTGGCCTGATTAATATTTTTTCAGATGACACAAAGGTTGGGGGAGATCCAGATAGTGAAGAGGACTGGCAGGTGATACAGCAGGGTATAGATAGGCTAGAGATTTGAGCAGAGAAATGGCAGATGGATGTAAGTTTGCTCGCTGAGCTGGAAGGTTCATTTTCAGATGTTTTGTCACCATAGTAGGTAACATCATCAGTGAGCTGTTGGTGAAGCACTGGTGGTATGACCTGTGTTTTATTCATGAGTTTAAGTTCCCTTGGGTTGCTGATGTCATTTCCTTTGGAGATGTCATTTCCTGTTGTTTTTCTCAGAGGGTGGTAAATGGGATCCAAGTCAATGTGTTTGTTGATAGAGTTCTGGTTGGAGTGCCATGTTTCTAAGAATTCACCCACAAAGGAGCTGCATTAGAACATTATTTCAATGAGTCACCGCACATTGCAGCATAGAGGAACTATGAAGAACAGAGGAAAATCACCTATACAATGTATTCAAAAAGAACGGGTACCCAATGAACACAGTCTGCTGATTTCTCAGCAACAAACCCAAATAAGCAGACAAAATGCATCCAGAAGCACTAGACACTCTCACAGAAATGATTGCCAGACTACTCAGACCTCTTGGCATCATGGTAGCCCACAAATCCACCAACACACTAAAACAGCAGCAAATGAACTTGGAAGACCTTATACAGACAACAAGGAAAACTAATGTCATTTACAAAATACCGTGCAAGGACTGTAACAAACACTACATTGGACAAACAGGCAGAAAACTAGCCATCAAGATACATGAACATCAACTAGCTGCAAAAAGACATGACCCACTCTCACTAGTTTCTTTACATACAGATGAAGAGGGACACCACTTTGACTGGGCCAATACATCCAGCCTAGGACAAGCCAAACAGAGACATGTGTGAAAATTCCTAGAAGCATGGCACTCCAACTGGAACTCTATCAACAAACACATTGACTTGGATCCCATTTACCACTCCCTGAGAAAAAGAACAGGAAATCACTTTGTCACAGCAAATGACATCACCAATCCAAGGAAACTTAAAGGCAGGCCATACCACCAGTGCTTCACTGGAGGCTCATTGATGATGTTACCTAGTATGGTGACGAAACATCTGAAAACGAACCTCCCAGCTCAATGAGCAAACTTACATTGAGAACCTCAACCTGAGCTACAAATCTTCTCAAAATGCACTAATGACTGATGGAGTTTAATCTGGATAATTGTGAAGTGTTGCATTTTGGGAGATATAATGCAGGAGGGAAGTATATTGTAAATGGCAGAACTCTTAGTAGCTTTACAGATCTACAGTGCCCTGAAAGTGGCAACACAAGTAGATAAGGCAGGCAAGAAGGCAGATAGCATATTTGCCTTCATTGGTCAGAGCATAGAATATTAAAAATTGGCAAGTTATGTTGCAGTTGTATAGAACTTTAGTTAGGATACATTTGGAATATTATACACAGTTGTGGTTGCCAGAAGGATATGGAGGCTTTGGAGAGGGAACAGGAACAGTTTACCAGGAAGTTGCCTGGTTTGGAGGGTATGAGATATAAGGAGAATTTTAACATTTCAGGATGAGAGGTGACCTGATAGAAGCTTCCAAAATTATGAGAGGCATGGATAGAATGGAAAGTCAAAGCCTTTTTCCCAGGGTAGAAGTGCCAATTACTAGGCAAAATATGTAAGGTAAAAGGGGAACGTTTAAATAGGATGTAAGAGGCAGGTTTTGTACACAGAGGATGGTAATTTACTGTGGAAAAGGACATGGAGGATATAGAATGTAGGGAAATAGATGATGACATCTTGAAAAATGTGCATATTACAGAGGAGGAAATGCTGGATGTCTTGAAATGCATAAAAGTGGATAAATCCCCAGGACCTGATCATGTGTACCCTAGAACTCTGTGGGAAGTGAGGGAAGTGATTGCTGGGCCTCTTACTGAGATATTTGTATCATTGATAGTCACAGGTGAGGTGCCAGAAGACTGGAGGTTGGCTAACGTGGTGCCACTGTTTAAGAATGGTGGTAAGGACAAGCCAGGGAACTATAGACCAGTGAGCCTGACGTTGGTGGTGGGCAAGTTGTTGGAGGGAATCCTGAGGGATAGGCTATACATGTATTTGGAAAGGCAAGGACTGATTAGTGATAGTCATAGACTCATAGAGATGTACAACATAGAAACAGACCCTTCAGTCCAACCTATCCATGCCGACCAGATATTAATCTAGTTCCACCTGCCAGCACCCGGCCCATATCCCTCCAAACCCTTCCTATTCATATACCTATCCAAATGCCTCTTAAATGTTGCAATTGTACCAGCCTCCACCACATCCTCTGGCAGCTCATTCCATGCACGTATCACCCTCTGCGTGAAAACGTTGCCCTTAGGTCTCTTTTATATCTTTCCCCTCTCACCCTAAACCTATGCCCTCTAGTTCTGGACTCCCTGACCCCAGGGAAAAGACTTTGTCTATTTAAGCTCCTCATAATTTTGTAAACTTCTATCAGGTCACCCTTCAGCCTCCGATGCTCCAGGGAAAACAGCTCCAGTCTGTTCAGCCTCTTCCTATACCTCAAATCCTCCAACCCTGGTAACATCCTTGTAAATCCTTTCTGAACTCTTTCAAGTTTCACAACACCTTTCCGATAGGAAGGAGACCAGAATTGCCTGCAATATTCCAACAGTGACCTAACTAATGACCTGTACAGCCGCAACATGACCTCCCAACTCCTGTACTCAATACTCTGACCAATAAAGGAAAGCATACCAAACGCCTTCTTCACTATCCTATCCACCTGCGACTCTACTTTCAAGGAGCTATGATCCTGCACTCCAAGGTCTCTTTGTTCAGCATCACTCCCTAGGCCCTTACTATTAAGTGTATAATTCCTGCTAAGATTTGCTTTCACAAAATGCAGCACCTCGCATATATCTGAATTAAACTCCATCTGCCACTTCTCAGCCCATTGGCCCATCTGGTCAAGATCCTGTTGTATTCTGACATAACCCTCTTCGCTGTCCACTACACCTCCAATTTTGGTATCATCTACAAACTTACTAACTGTACTTCTTATGCTCACATCCAAATCATTTATGTAAATGACAAAAAGTAGAGAGCCCAGCACCGATCCTTGTGGCACTCCACTGGTCACAAGCCTCCAGTCTGAAAAACAACCCTCCACCACCACCTTCTGTCTTCTACCTTTGAGCCAGTTCTGTANNCCTCCAGTCTGAAAACAACCCTCCACCACCACTCTCTGTCTTCTACCTTTGAGCCAGTTCTGTATCCAAATGGCTAGTTCTACCTGTATTCCATGAGATCTGACCTTGCTAATCAGTCTCCCATGGGGAACCTTGTCGAACGCCTTACTGAAGTCCATGTAGATCACATCTATCGCTCTGCCCTCATCAATCCTCTTTGTTACTTCTTCAAAAAACTCAATCAAGTTTGTGAGACATGATTTCCCACGCACAAA
>NC_057733.1:4552627-4564359 GCF_004010195.1 Chiloscyllium plagiosum
AATGATTTGGATGTGAGCATAAGAGGTATGGTTAGGAAGTTTGCAGATGACACCAAAATTGGAGGTGTAGTGGACAGCGAAGAAGATTACCTCAGATTACAACAGGATCTGGACCAGATGTGCCAATGGGCTGAGAAGTGCAGATGGAGTTTAATTCAGATAAATGCGAGGTGCTGCTTTTTGGGAAAGCAAATCTTACCAGGACTTATACAGTTAATGGTAAGGTCCTAGGGAGTGTTGCTGAAGAAAGAGACCTTGGAATGCAGGTTCATAGCTTCTTGAAAGTGGAGTCACAGGTAGATGGGATAGTGAAGAAGGCGTTTGATATGCTTTCGTTTTTTGGTCAGAGTATTGAGTACTGGAGTTGGGAGGTCATGTTGCGGCTGTACAGGACATTAGTTAGGCCACTGTTGGAATATTGCGTGCAATTCTGGTCTCCTTCCTATTGGAAAGATGTTGTGAAACTTTAAAGGTATCAGACAAGATTTACAACGATATTGCCAAGGTTGGAGGATTTGAACTATTTGGAGAGGTTGAACAGGCTGAGGCTGTTTTTTCCTGGAGCGTCGGAGGCCAAGGGGTGACCTTATAGAGGTTTATAAAATCATGAGGGGCATGAATAGGATAAATAGGCAAAGTCTTTTTCCTGGAGGCAGGGAGTCCAGAACTAGAGGGCATAGGTTTAGGGTGAGAGGGGAACGATGTACAAAGAAGAACAAAGAACAAAGAAAATTTACAGCGCAGGAACAGGCCCTTCAGCCCTCCAAGCTTGAGCTGATCCAAATGTACTGTCTAAACCTGTTGGTCAATTCCTAAGTATCTGTATCCCTCTGCTCCCCACCTACTCATGCATCTGTCCAGATGCATCTCAAATGAATCTACCATGCCTGCCTCTACCACCTCTGCTGGCAACGCGTTCCTGACACCCACCACCCTCTATGTGAAGTACTTGCCGTGTATGGCCCCCTTACACTTTCCACCTCTCACCTTGAAAGCGTGACCTTTCGTTATTGAATCCTTCACCCTGGAAAAAAGCTTGTCTCTATCCACCTTGTCTATACCCTTCATGATTTTGTAAACCTCAGTCAGGTCCCCTCTCAATCTTCTTTTTTCTAATGAAAACAAACCTAACCTACTCAACTTCTCTTCATAGCTAGCACCTTCCATACCGGGCAACATCCTCGTAAACCTTCTCTGCACCTTCTCCAAAGCTTCCACATCTTTTTGGTAATGTGGTGACCAAAACTGTGCACAGTATTTTACATGTGGCTGGACCAATGTCTTGTACAATTTTAACATGACTTGCCAGCTCTTACACTCAATACCCTATTCAATGAAGGCAAGCATACTATATGCCTTCTTGACCACTCTATCCACCTGTGCAGCAACCTTCAGGGTACAATGGACCTGCACTCCCAGATCTCTCTGCCCATCAACTTTTCCCAAGGCTCTTCCATTCATTGTATAATTCGCTCTCGAATTAATCTTGCCTAAATGCATCACCTTACATTTGTCTGGATTGAAATCCATCTGCCATTTTTCCTCCCAATTCTCCAGTCTATCTATATCCTCCTGTATTCTCTGACAGTCCCTTATGCTTTCTGCTACTCCACCAATTTTCATGTCTTCATGTAAAAGAGACCTAAGGGGCAACTTTTTCACGCAGAGGGTGGTACATGTATGAAATGAGCTGCCAGAGGAAGTGGTGGAGGCTGGTACAATTGCAACATTTAAAGGCATTTGGATGGGTATATGAATAGGAAGGGTTTGGAGGGATATGGGCCGGGTGCTGGCAGGTGGGACTAGATTGGGTTGGGATATCTGGTCGGCATGGACAGGTTGGACCGAAGGGTCTGTTTCCGTGATGTACGTCTCTATGACTCTATAAGTGCCTGGAATGTGCTGCCAGAGGAGGTGGTGGGGGCACATACTATAGCAATGCTTAAGAGGCATCTTGATAGATATTTGAATAGGCGGGGAAGAGAGGGATATGGAATAGAGGAAAGAGGTTTTTAGTTTTGAGAGGCATCATGTGGCAGCTCAGTCCTGGTGGGCCAAAGCCTGTTCCTGTGCTGGGCTGTTCTTTGTTTTTTTATTCACCAGGTATACACTGGAAAAGAATCAGTGAACAATGGCCTTTATAGAAAATTTTTAAAAATAGCCATTCATAACTTTTTAAAGAAATATTGCTCTTACTACTACCAATCAAAAAGACCCTTAAAGTATCAACAACAGAAACTATAAAGATTTGAGCTCTTCTTCTTGTATTCATAAACCTTGAGTAATCAACAGAATAGATTTAAGATAAAAATCTTAAACTGTCAATCAAGCGATATTTTCTATTTTCCACATTAGCTGTTTCAACAAGCTAATGGAAATCTGGGATTATTATACATTCTACTTTCATCTCCCGCATCTGACAAAGTTAGGTGACAGGAGGCTTGGAGTTAGTTGCAGAATGATTTTCAGACCAGCATTTTAAAATTCTGCAGCATGTTCCTGACTGGAGTCATAGAGTCATAGAGATGTAAAGCATGGAAACAGACCCTTCAGTCCAACTTATCCCTGTTGACCAGATATCCCAACCCAATCTAATCGCACCTGCCAGCACCCGGCCCATGTCCCTCCAAGCCCTTCCTATTCATATACCCATCCAGATGCCTTTTAAATGCTGCAATTGTACCAGCATCCACCACTTCCCCTGGCAGCTCATTCCATATACGCACCACACTCTGCAAGAGTCAGTTGCCCATTAGGTCCCTTTTATATTTTTCTTCTCTCACCCTAAATCTAGACCCTCTAATTCTGGACTCTCCCAGCCCAGGGAAAAGACCTTGTCTGTTTATCCTATCGATGCCCCTAACGATTTTATAAACCTCTATAAGGTCAACCCTCAGCCTCCGACGCTCCAGAGAAAACAGCCCTAATCTGTTCAGCCTCAAATAGCTGGGAAATTCTTTGCAAATCTTTTCTGAACCCTTTCAAGTTTTACAATATCCTTCTAATAGGAAGAAAACCAAACTGCACACAATATTCTAAATGTGGCCTAACCAACGTCCTGTACAGTCGCAGCATGACCTCCCCAACTCCTGTACTCAATATTCTGACCAATAAAAGAAAGCATACCAAACACATTCTTCACTAACCTATCTACCTGCGACTTCACTTTCAAGGAGGTGTGAACCTGCACTCCAAGGTCTCTTTGTTCAGCAACACTCCCCAGGACCTTACCATTAAGTGTGTAAGTCCTGCTAAGATTTGCTTTTCCAAAAAGCAGCACCTCGCATTTATCTAAATGAATCTCCATCTGCCACTCCTCAGCCCATTGGCCCATCTGATCAAGATCCTGTTGTAATCAGATGTAACCTTCTACATTGTCCACTACACCTCCAATTTTGGTGTCATCTGCAAATTTTCTAACTACACCTATTATGTTCACATCCGAAACATTTATATAAATGGTGAGAAGTAGTGGACCCAGCGCCGATCCTTGTGATACTGCACTCGTCACAGGCCTCCAGTCTGAAAAGCAACCCTCCACCACAACCCTCTGTCTTCTACCTTTGAGCCAGTTCTGTATCCAAATGGCTAGTTCTCCCTGTATTCCATGTGATCTAACCTTGCTAATCAGTCTCCCATGGGGAACCTTGTCGAATGCCTTACTGAAGTCCATATAGATCATGTCTACTGCTCTGCCCTCATCAATCCTCTTTGTTACTTCTTCAAAAACTCAACCAATTAGTGAGACATGATTTCCCACGCACAAAACCATGTTGACTATCACTAATCAGTCCTTGCCTTTCCAAATACATGCACATCCTGTCCATCACAATTCCCTCCAACAACTTGCCCACCACCAATGTCATGGTCTCACTGGTCTATAGTTCCCTGGCTTGTCCTTACCACCTTTCTTAAATAGTGGCACCATGTTAGCCAACCTCCAGTCTTCCAGCACCTTACTTGTGACTAGGAAAGTAGCAGCCAATTCTGGGTCCCTAACTAAGCAAAAACATTAAGACACTGAGGGGAAAACAGAAGTGAGATGGTAATAATTCTGGGGATGAGGGACTTCAGTTCCTTGAATACATTATATCTTTCCCCTCTCACCCTAAACCTATGCCCTCTAGTTCTGGATTCCCCCACCCCTGGGAAAAGACCTTGTCTGTTTATCCTATCCATGCCCCTCAGGATTTTATAAACCTCTATAAGGTCACCCCTCAGCCTCTGACACTCGAGGGAAAACAGCCCCAGCCTATTCTGCCTCCCTATAGCTCAAACCCTTCAACCCTGGCAACATCCTTCTAAATCTTTTTTGAACCCTTTCATGTTTCACAACATCCTTCAGACAGGAAAGAGACCAGAATTGCACACAATATTCCAAAAGTGGCCTAACCAACATCCTAAACAGTTGCAACATGACCTCCCAACTCCTATGCTCAATGCACTGACCAATAAAGGCAAGCAAATCAAACGTCTTCTTCACTATTGTCTCTACTTGAGACTCCACTTTCAAGGAACAGTCCCCCAGACCTTACCATTAAGTGTATAAGTCCTGGTCTAATTTGCCTTTCCAAAATGCAGCACCTCACATTTATCTGGATTAAACTCCATCTGTCACTCCTTGACCCATTGCCCGTCTGATCAAGATCCCATTGTACTCTGAATTAACCTTCTTCTCTGTCCACTACACCTCCAATTTTGGTGTCATCTGCAAACTTACTACCTCTTATGTTCACATCTAAATCATTTATATAAATGACCAAAATCAGTAGACCCAGCACCAATCCTTGTGGCACATCGTTGGTCACAGGCCTCCAGTCTGAAAAGCAACCCTCTACCACCATCTTTTGCCTTCTACCTTTGAGCCAGTTCTGTATCTAAATGGCTAGTACTCCCTGTATTCCATAAGATCTAACCTTGCTAACCAGTCAACCAGGAGATACCAAGTCGAAAGCCTTACTGAAGTCCACATAGATCACATCGACTGCTCTGCCCTCATCAATCCTCTTTGTTACTTCTTCAAAAACCCAATCACGTTAGTGAGACATGATTTCCCACCCAAAAGGCCATGTTGACTAATCAGTCCTTGCCTTTCCGAATGCATGTAAATCCAGTCCCTCAGGATTTCCTCCATCAACTTGCCCACCACTGATGTCAGGCTCACCAGTCCATAGTTCTCTGGCTTGCCCTTACACCTTTCTTAAACAGTGGCACCATGTTAGCCAACCTCTAGTCTTCCGACACATCACCTGTGACTACTGACGATCCAAATATCTCAGCAATCACTTCCCTAGCTTTTCACAGAGTTCTTGGGTACACCTGATCAGGTTCTGGGGATTTATTCACCTTTATGTGTTTTAAGACATCCAACATCTCCTCCTCTGTGATATGGATATTTTTCACCATATGTCACCATATATTTCTCCACATTCTATATCGTCCATATCCCTCTTCACAGTAAACGCTGATGCAAAATACTCGTTTGGTATCTCCCCTATCTCATGTGGTTCCTCACATAGGTTCTGGAGTAGAGTGGTGCTGGAAAAGCACAGCAGTTCAGGCAGTATCCGAGGAGCAGGAAAATCGATGTTTCGGGCAAAAGCCCTTCATCAGGAACACAAGCAGAGTGCCTGAAGGGTGGAGAGATAAATGAGAGGAGGGTGGGGGTGTGGAGAAAGTAGCATAGAGTACAATAGGTGAGTGGGGGAGGGGATGAAGGTGATAGGTCAGGGAAGAGCTTCAGGGCAGAGGAAATGACCTGGGAGTTGCAGTGGGAGAGGGACTCCCTGAGATTCTTGTAGAGGGAGGAGGAAAACTTCTTCAAGGCAGGCATCCTTGCAAGAGGATTCGCAGTAGGGTTAAAACCAACGAGGTAAAAACAATGACTGCAGATGCTGGAAACAGGTTCTGGAATAGAGTGGCAGGCACTCTGCCTGTATTCCTGATGAAGGGCTTTTGCCCAAAACATCGATTTTCCTGCTCCTCACATAGCTTACCTTGCTAATTTTTGCGGAGCCCTATTCTCTCCCTAGTTACCCTTTTGTCCTTAATGTATTTATAAAATCCCTTTGGATTCTCCTTAACCCTATTTGTCAAAGCTATTTCATCTCCCCTTTTTGCCCTCCTGATTTTCCTCTTAAGTATACAAATTCTGCCTTTATATTCTTCTCATGGTTGATTTGATTTCTACTGTCTATACCTGACATATGCTTCCTTTTTTTCTTAACCAAAACCTCAACTTCTCTAGTCATCCAGCATTCCCTACACCGACCAGCCTTTCTTAACAGTAACACACTATATCTGGACTCACATTATCTCATTTTTGAAGGCTTCCCATTTTCTAGCCATCCCTTTACCTGCGAACATCTGCCCTCAATCAACTTTTGAAAGTTCTTGCCGAATACCATCAAAGTTAGCCTTCCTCCAGTTTAGAACTTTAACTTTTAGATTCGGTCTATCCTTTTCCACCACTATTGTAAAACTAATAGAGTTATGGTCACTGGCCCCAAAGTGCTCCCCCACTGACACTTCAGTCACTTGCCCTACCTTATTTCCCAAGAGAAGGTCAATTTTTGCACTTTCTCTAAAAGATACATCCCCATACTGAATCAGAAAATTTTCTTGTACAGACTGAACAAATTCCTCTCCATCTTAACACTATGGCAGAACCAGTCTATGTTTAGAAAGTTGAAATCCCTTACTATTACCACCTATTATTCTAATAGATAACTGAAATCTCCTTACAAATTTGTTTTGCAATTTCCTACTGATTATTTGGGGCAGGGTGGGGGTTCTTAGTATAATCCCAATAAGGTGATCATCCCTTTTATATTCCTCAGTTCCACCCAAATGTTCCCAGGATGTATTCCCAGGAATATCCTCTCTGAGTACAGTGATAATGTTATCCCTTATCAAAAATGCAAATCTCCCAGCCAGTATATTAATCCCCTTCCAATTCAAGTGCAATCCAACCTTCTTATACAGGTCACTTCTACCGCAGAAGAGATTCCAATGATCCAAAAATGTGAATCCTTCTCCCCTGCACCAGCTCCTCAGCCACGCATTCATCTGCTCTATCCTCCTATTCCTACCCTCACTAGCTCGTACTGCCAGGAGTAATCCAGATACTACTACTCACAATGATTGAGAGTCCTGAAGGTTGTGTTGGCTACCTGGGTGCTTGAGTTTAGGATATCTCATCTGGACTGCAGAGGTATTTTGAGTGGGAAGGTAAAGATCCAGTGGCCATAGTCCACGTAGTTACCAATGAAATAGATAAAACTAGGACAAAAGATCACCTAAGGGAGTATGAACATCTAGGAGCTAAATTAGAAAACAGAACCAAAAAGGTAATCCCTAGATTACTACCCGAGCCACGAGCTAATTGGCACAGGGTCAATAATGTTAAGCAGGTAAATGCATGGCTCAAAGATTGGTGTGGGAGAAATTGATTTGAATCCATGGGATATTGGCGCCAGTAGTGGGAAAGAAGGGACCTGTTCTGATGGGATGATCTTCATTTGAACCGTGCTGGGACCAGAGTCCGAGCAAATCACATAACTACGGCTGTAGACAGGGCTTTAAACTAAATTGGGGGGGTTTCAGTTACAGTGGAATTTAGAAAACTAGAATTATAGGAGCAAGTGAGAGTGCAGAACTCAGCACAGACAAATCTACGACAGAGTGTATATGGAAAGGGTTAGCAATCAAACTTCAAGCACATCGGACAAATGAATGACAATGAAAAGAGGAATGGTCAATACAGGACTGAAGGTGTTATATCTGAATGTATGCAGTATAGGGAATAAGATAAATGAGCTTGTGGCACAGATTGAAATTGGTAGGTATAACGTGGTGGACATGACAGAGACGTGGCTGCAAGGGAACTAAATATTCAAGGATATACATCCTTTCAAAAAGATAGGTAGGTGGGTAGAGGGGATGGGGTTGACTTATTAATAAGAAATTAAATCAAATTAATAGTAAGAAATGAAGTAGGGTCAGATGGTATAGAATGTATATGGGTAGAATTGAGGGATAAAAAAAAATAGGTGGAGTTATGCATAAGCCTCCAAATATTAGTCAGGAGCTGGGGCGCAAGATACACCAGGAGAGGGAAAAGATGTGTAGGAAAGGCAAAGTTACAGTAATCATAGAACATAGAACATTATAGCGCAGCACATGCCCTTTGGCCTTCAATGTTGTGCCGACCTGTGGAACCAATCTGAAACCTATCTATTTTACACTATTCCATTTTCATCCATATGTTAATCCAATGATCATTTAAATGCCCTTAAAGTTGGCGAGTCTATTACAGTTACAGGCAGAGTATTCAATGCCCCTACTATTCTTTGAAAAAAGAGACCACCTCTGACATCTGTCCTATATCTATCACCCCTCAATCCCTTGTGCTAGCTATCACTATTCAAGGAAAAAGGCTCTCACTGTCCATCCTGTCTAGACCTCTGATTATCTTATATATCTCAATTAAGTCACCTCTCAACCTTCGTCTCGCTAATGAAAACAGCCTCAAATCCCTCAGCCTTTCCTCATAAGACCTTCCCTCCATACCAGGCAACATCCTAGTAAATCGCCTCTGAACCCTTTCCAAAGCTTCCACATCTTTCCATAATGCAATGACCAGAATTGAGGGGTGTGTAGGTTAGGTTATTTTGTTTTACATTAGGGTTAATCCTTGGCACAACATGGTGGGCTGAAGGGCCTGTTCTGTACTGTACGTTTCTATGTTTTTTGTTCTAAGAACCTTTTCCAAAGCTCCCACATCCTTCCCATAATGCGGTGACCAGAACTGTACGCAATATTCCAAGTGTGGCTGCACCAGTTTTGTACAGCTGCAATATGACCTTGTGGCTCTAAAACTTAATCCCTCTACCAATAAAAGCTAACACACCAGATGCCTTCTTAACAACCTTTCCAGCCTGGGTGGCAACTTTCAGGGATTTATGTACATGAACACCAAGATCTCTCTGCTCATCTACACTGCCAAGAATCTTACCATTAGCCCAGTACTCTTTATTCCTGTTGCTCCTTCCAAAGTGAATCGCCTCACACTTTTCCACATTAAACTCCATTTGCCACCTCTCAAACCAGCACTGCAGCTTATCATGAGGGATTTCAATATGCAGGTGGACTGGGAAAATCAGGTTAGTAGTGGATTGCAAGAAAAGAAATTTGTAGAATGTCTACAAGATGGCTTTTTGGAGCAGCTTGTGGTGGAGCTCATCCTCATCCTTATTTAATCTTATCTCTCCTTATGAGGAGAGATAAGATTAAATATGTGGGTAAGCTCGCCAGTAACATAAAGGAAGACTGTAAGAGTTTTCTTAGGTATATAAAGGGCAAAAGACTGGCAAAAGTAGACATTGAGCTGCTGGAAAATGACACTGGAAAGATGGTAGTGGGGAACAAGGAAATGGCTGAGGAACTGAATAATTACTTAGTATCGGTCTTCATGGCGAAAGACATGAGTAATATCCCAAAAATTCTGAAGAGTGCAGGGGCACAGCTGAGTATGGTGGCCATCAACAAAGAGAAAGTGCTACAAAATCTGAATGGCCTGAAGGTGAATAAATCATCTGGACCTGATGGACTACACCCCAGTGTACTAAGGGAAATAGCTAAAGAAATAGTGGCAGATTTGTGGTGATCCTTCAGGAATCGCTAGAATCAGGGAGGCTCCCAGAGGACTGGATAATCACTAACGTGACAGGCCCGTTTAAACATGGAGTAAAGCAAAATACGGAAAATTACAGATCAACTAGCCTAACCTCAGTCATGGGTAAGATCCTGGAATCCATTGTGAAGGATGAGATTTCTGAATTCTTGGAAGTATATGGTAAAATAGCGCAAAATCAGTATAGTTTTGTCAAAGGGAGGTCACATCTGACAAATCTGCTAGAATTCTTTGAGGAAGTAATGAGCAAGTTAGACCAAGAGAGGCAATGAATGTTATCTTCCTGGACTTCAAGAAGGCCTTTGATAAGATACCACACAGGAGGCTACTGAGTAAGATAAGGGTTCATGGTGTTAGTGGCAAGGTGCTACCATGAATAGAAGCCTGGCCGTCTGACAGAAAGCAGAGAGTGGGGATAAAAGGGTCCTTCTCAGGATGCCAGCCGGTGACAAGTGGTCTTCCGCACGGCTCAGTGTTGGGACCACAATTTTTCACTTCATACATTAACAATCTGAGGGCTTTCTGGCTAAGTTTGAAGATGATACAAAGATAGGTAAAGGGACAAATAGTATTGAGGAGACAAGGAGGCTGCAAAAGGATTTGGAGAGGTTAGGAGAGTGGGCAAATAAGTAGCAGATGAAATACAACGTGGGAAAGTGTGATGTCATGCACCTTAGTAGAAGAATAAAAGCATGCACTATTTTCTCAATGGGGAGAAAATTTAGAAGCTTGAAGTGCAAAAGGGACTTAGGAGTTATAGTCAGGGATTCTCTCAAGATAAACTTGCAGGTTGAGTCAGTAGTTTGAAAGGCAAATACAATGATGGCATTTATTTTGAGAAGATTTGAATATAAAAGCAGTGATGTACTTCAGAGGCTCAATAAGGCTCTGGTCAAACCACATTTGGCGTATCGTGCACAGTTCAGGGCCCAAATCTCAGGAAGGACCTATTGGTCCTGGACGGTGTTCAGATGAGAATGGTCTTCATGAGAATGTTCCCAGGAATGAAAAGCTTAACATATGAGGAATGTTTGAGAACTCTGGGTTTATATTCAATGGAGTTTAAAAGGATAAGATTAGATTACTTACAGTGTGGAAACACGCCCTTTGGTCCAACAAGGCCACACCGACCCATCCCCACCCAGACCACTACACCTAACACAATGGGCAATTTAGCTTGGCCAATTCACCTAACCTGCACATTTTTGGACTGTGGGAGGAAACTGGAGCACCCGGAAGAAACCCACGCAGACACGGGGAGAATGTGCAAACTCCATATAGTCAGTCACCTGAGGTGGGAATTGAACCCGGGTCTCTGGCGTTGTGAAACAGCAGTGCTAACCAATGTGCCACCGTGCCACCCAGGGGATGTGAGGGGATCTAGAATCATTGAGTCATAGAGATGTACAACATGGAAACAGACCCTTCAGTCCAACCCGTCCATGCCGACCAGATATCCCAACCCAATCTAATCCCACCTGCCAGCACCTGGCCCATATCCCTCCAAACCCTTCCTAATCATATACCCATCCAAATGTCTCTTAAATGTTGCAATTGTACCAGCCTCCACCATTTCCTCTGGCAGCTCATTCCATACACATACCACCCTTTGTGTGAAATGTTGCCCCATGGTTTCTTTTATATCTTTCCCCTCTCACCCTCTAGTTTTGGACTCCCATACCCCAGGGAAAAGACTTTGTCTATTTACCCTATCCATGCCCCTCAAAATTTTGTAAACCTCTATAAGGTCACTCCTCAGCCTCCGAGGTTCCAGGGAAAACAGCCCCAGCCTGCTAAGCCTCTCCCTATAGCTCAAATCCTCCAACCCTGGCAACATCCTTGTAAATCTTTCCTGAACCCTTTCAAGTTTCACAACATCTTTCCTATAGGATGAAGAACAGAATCGCATGCAATATTCCAACAGTGGCCTAACCAATGTCCTGTACAGCCATAACATGACCTCCCAACTCCTGTACTCAATACTCTGACCAATAAAGGAAAGCATACCAAACGCCTTCTTCATTATCCTATCTACCTG
>NC_057733.1:4565222-4592965 GCF_004010195.1 Chiloscyllium plagiosum
TTCTATTTGCCAATGCTATCTCATGTCTCCTTTTTGCCCTCCTGATTTCCCTCTTAAGTATACTGCTACTTCCTTTATACTGTTCAAAGAATTCACTCGATCTATCCTGTCTATACCTTACATATGCTTCCTTTTTTTTATTAACCAAACCTTCAATTTCTTTCGTCATCCAGCATTCCCTATATTTACCAGCCTTTCACCCTGACAGGAATATACTTTCTCTGGATTCTTGTTATCTCATTTCTGAAGGCTTCCCATTTTCCAGCCGTCCCTTTACCTGCGAACATCTGCCTTCAATCAGCTTTCGAAAGTTCTGGCCTAATACCGTCAAAATTAGCCTTTCTCCAATTTAGAAATTCAACTTTTAGATCTGGTCTATCATTTTCCATCACTATTTTAAATCTAATAGAATTATCGTCGCTTGCCCAAAGTGCTCCCCCATTGACACCTCAGTCACCTGCCCTGCCTTATTTCCCAAGAGTAGTCAAGTTTTGCACCTTCTCTAGTAGGTACATCCACATACTGAATCAGAAAATTGTCTTATTCACACTCAACAAATTCCTGTCCATCTAAAGCCTTAACACTATGGCAGTCCCAATCTTATTTTTCAAATGTTAAAATCCCCTACTATAACCACCCTATTATTCTTACAGATAGCTGAGATTTCCTTACAAGTTTGTTTCTCAATTTCTCTCTGACTATTAGGGGGTCTATAATACAATCCCAATAAGGTCATCATCCCTTTCTTATTTCTCAGTTCCACCCAAATAACTTCCCTGGATGTATTTCCGGGAATATCCTCCCTCAGCACAGCTGTAATGCTATCCCTCATCAAAAATGCCACTCCCCCTCCTGTCTTGCCTCCCTTTCTATCCTTTCTGTAGCATTTGTCTCCTGGAACATTAAGCTGCCAGTCCTGCCCATCCTTGAGCCATGTTTCTGTAATTGCTATGATATCCCAGCACTATGTTCCTAACCATGCCCTGAGTTCACCTGCCTTCCCTGTTAGGTCCCTTGCATTGAAATAAATGCAGTTTAATTTATTAGTCCTACCTTGTCCCTGCTAGACCTGACTATTTGACTCGCTTCTGTTCTCAACTGTACCAGTCACAGGTTGATCTCTTTTCTCACTATCTCCCTGGGTCCCCCCCCCCCCACACCTTACTAGTTTAAATCCTCCTGAGCAGCTCTAGCAAATTTCCCTGCCAGTATATTAGTCCCCTTCCAATTTAGGTGCAATCTGTCCTTCTTGTACAGGTAATTTCCACCCCAAAAGAGATTCCAATAATCCAAAAATGTGAATCCTTCTCCCATACACTAGCTCCTCAGCCATGCATTCATCTGCTCTATCCTCCTATTCCTGCCCTCACGAGCTCGTAGCACTGGGAATAATCCAGACATTACTACTCTCGAGGACATCTAATTGAAACATACACAATGGCCTGGACAGGGTAGATGTTGAGAAGATGTTTCTATTGGTAGAGAGACTAGGACCTGAGGACATAGCCTTAGGGTAAAGGGAAGACCTTTTAGAACGGAGATAAGGAGAAACTTCTTCAGCCAGAGAGTGGGGAATCTGTGCAATTTATTGCCACAGAAGGCTGTGGAGGCTAGATCATTGAGTGTATTTAAGACTGAGATAGGCAGATTCTTGAGTATCAAGGGAACAGGGGTTACAGGGAGAAAGTGGAAGAATGAGTTGAGAAACTTATCAGCCATGATTGAATGGCGAAGCAGATTTGATGGGGTGAATGGTCTAGTTTCTGCTCCTATGTCTTATGGTCTTATGACCTCCTTTTTAAATTTCTGCCTAACTTCCTATATTCTCCCTTCAGAATCTTATCCTTTTCCCTTCCTATGTCCTTAGTTCCAACATGTGCAATGACCTCCTGCTGGTACCTTTCCCCTTTGAGAATATTCTGCACCCATGGGCGGCACGGTAGCACAGATGTTAGCACTGCTGCCTCACAGCGCCAGAGACCCGGTTTCAATTCCCGCCTCAGGCGACTGACTGTGTGGAGTTTGCACGTTCTCCCCGTGTCTGCGTGGGTTTCCTCCGGGTGCTCCAGTTTCCTCCCATAGTCCAAAGATGTGCAGGTTAGGTGAATTGGCCATGCTAAATTGCCCGTAGTGTTAGGTAAGGGGTAAATGTAGGGGTATGGGTGGGTTGCGCTTCAGCGGGTCGGTGTGGACTTGTTGGGCCGAAGGGCCTGTTTCCACACTGTAATGTAATCTCTCCGAGATATCCTTAATCCTGGCACCAAGTATGTAACGCACTATTCTGATTACTTGCTGTTAGCCACAGAAATGTCTGTCTGTGCCTCTGACTAGGGAGTCTCCTATCACAATTGATTGCTTGGAACCTGATGTACCCCTCATTACATTAGAGCTGGTCTTGGTACCAGAAACTTGGCTATTCGTGCTACATTCCCCTGAGAGTCCATCACCCTCTACATTTTCCAAAACAACATATTTGTTTGAGGTGGGGATAGCCACAGGAGACTCCTGCACTACCTGCCTCCCTCTCCTACCTTTCATGGAGGTAACCCACTTCCGTGATGTCTGCGATTTTTTCCACTTCCTATAACTGCCACCCATCACACTCCCTAGCACCTGTAAATTCCTCATTGTCTCTAACTGCCACTTCAACTGACCCATATGATCTGATAGGATTTGCAACCAAACACACTTCCTGCAGACATAATGATCCTGCAATAATATGGAAACTCTCCTTAATCTCACATGTCTAACAGGAAGAGCACCTCATTCTACTGAAGGCCATCTTTGCACCATAACAATATATAGACCCAGAAAATAGCACAGACTTACTGCTCTAAAAAACACTGCACCAAGCTAACTTAGTACCTATGTTTTATATTTTTAAAATTTAATCAAAAGACAGATCTCAGTAAAACATATAATCAAAAAAGAACGTGCTCTACTGACTATGATAGATTTACTAAGTAAAGAGCAGCAAGATTACACTGAAATACTATGCACTTAGCTTCTCCTATGCTGTAAGCTCTCTCACACAGGTTCCTCCAAGGTCAGCTGTGAATTTCACTGTTTGTTAATTTTCCTTAGACGCACTCCGATGTCCAGAGATACTTGAACTCAAACAGCAAAGGCAGTGGCTGTGCAGATTCGCTGCTGTGTCAGACACCAGTGTAGGTTTCTTTCTTGTTTGATTCACTGACCATGTGGCCTCTGCTTTTTTCCTTCATCTTTGCTTACCTTTTCTGCTTTTCTATATTCTGAAGGATCACGTTTTTCTAATATAGCCATGTTCTCCTTTAGATTTCTCACAATCTCAACAGGAGTTTTATGAGATTTAATAAAAGGAAATGGCATGATTCATGTGCTAGTGTTAAATTTCTCTTTTACTGGTGTAATCACCTGCAGAAACAAAGTAAATAAAGTTTCCAGAATTATTAAAAAGCAAACATTGTTTACTTTGTTGCTAATGTGACATTAATGCTGCAGCATATAGCATGGCACAGAAAACTATTCATTACGTTTTGCTGGTATGTGGAGAATGTTTAGGAAATGTTTTGAAATAATATTCAAAAACCTTCCAGAAACATTGAGCAGAATGCAATATTGATAAAAATTTTACAATAAAACAATATTATTTGAAGATCATTGATAATATCCTACAGTTTACAATGGCATGGAAGAGTCTTTAAGAACAAAATCTCAGTACACGTAGGAAAGGACTTAAGACTATAAGACCATAAGATATAGGAGCAGAATTATGCATTCGGCATTCAGGTTTGCTCTGGCATTCAATCTTGGCCGACATGTTTCTCAATCCCATTCTCCTGCCTTCTCTATGCAACCCTTGATCGTTTTACTAATCAATAACCTACCTCTGACTTAAATACACTCAATCACTTGGTCTCCACAGCCCTCTGTGATAATGAGTTCCACAGATTCACCGCTCTCTGGCTGAAGAAATTCCTCAGCTCAGTTCTGAAGGGTCATCCTGAGGCTGTGCCTAATTTCTCTTACAACTGGAAACACCTTCTCCTGGTCCACTTTATCCAGGCCTATTAGTATTCTGTAAGTTTCAGATGGATCTCCCGTCATTCTTCTAAACTCCATCGAGTACAGACCTAGAGTCCTCAACCTTTCCTAATATGACAAGTCCTTCATCCCCAGGATCTTTCTTGTAAACCTCCTCCGGACTCCCTCCAAAGCCGGCACATCCTTTCTTAGATATAGGGCCCGAAATGGCTTACAATATTTCAAATGCATCTGACCAGAGCCATTTACCTCTGGTGCCATTGTTTTGTGCTGGGCCCCTGATCCTGGATTTCAATTATCCTGTTAAACAAACCTTACAAACTGTGGGACAAAAAAAACAATCAAACAGCACTCCTCCCCTTCTTCGCTGAATCCCCACATCGCCTCCAAATTCCCTGAACAATATATTATCTGAGCTGTGTCTCACTCTCCTTCCTCACTGAGTGAAGCTTACTTCCTTTGAAATATGTGACTCCTTCATATCTGGAGTAAACCCAAGCTGTACAGGTCTAAAGGAACAGGTAAGTTCCATCCGGTTTTTGTTTTTTTCTCCACTAAAATCGAATTTCAGCTATGGATGCAACAATCAAATGGTCCCAAATAGCTTTTCTTTATGAATCAGAGGCTGATAGAAATGACATGCATCCTGTTCCCAATTAATGCAAGCATTACACAACAGTTAACCATCAGCAATCTCATGGTTACAAGCTTTTTTACTGTTCACCGGATGGGACATTGCTGCCAAGGCAATTGTTTACCCATCCTTAATTATCCTGGAGCAGATAAGCTGGAAGCTGCATTCTTGAACTGTTGCAGTCCTTGTGATTGCTGTTAGTAAGCGAGTTCCAGGAGTTTGTCCCAGCAACTGTGGAAAAACAGAATATAACTATAACCAAATCAGGGTAATGTATAACTTAGAGGGGAACTTGTAGGTGGTGATGTTCACTGTCTCTGCTGCACAAATTCTTCTGGATGGTAGAGGTTGTCAGTTTGGAAGTTACTGCCAAAGGAGTCTTTGTGAGTTATTGCAATACACCTTGTAGATGGTATATTCTGTTACTACTATAGATTGTGGTAGAGGGATTGAACGTTTGGGGATGTGGTGCCAAACAAGGAGGCTGCTTTTTCCTGGATGATGTTGAGCTTCTCGAGTGTTTTTGGAGCTGCACTCATCCCTGGGAAGTATTCCATCACACTCCTGGCTTGGATCTTATAGATGGTGTGTGGTTATTGGGATTCAGGAAGTGAATTACTTGCTGTAGAATTCTCAGCCTTTGACCTGTTCTTATAGCCATGGTATTTATCTGGCTTGTCCAATTCAGTGTCTGATCAACAATAACCCCCAGGATGTAGTTCAACTATAGTAACATTATTGTACATTAAGGAACAATGTTTAGGTTCTCTCTTCTTCAAGATGATTATGGAATAAAAGGAACAATGGCAGCATGGGTCCAAAGTTAGCAGAATGACGAAGAGTAGATTGAATTAAATGGAAACAGAAAATCCTGGAAAACAAGAGACTAGACTGTGCAGGTTAGAGCACTGCAGCCTAGTTTTTTGTATTCTTACAACAATTTTTATTTACAGAGAAATGTATTACACATTATTCAACTCCAACTGACAACCAACCATTCAGCCTGTTCCATGCAGGTGAGATCCCAATTAATGCCCGCCATTTGAAATATAGTCATAGGAGAAATGTTTAACTGCTTCCTGTTAGAAACCTTACACAACTGCATCATACTTTCTGCTGTTATTTTTGTGTCATTCTCTTGTATCAAACTTTCCTCTTACAGATTGCGATGCCCATGTTCTGGAGATTAGCTTTGTAAAGCTGTAATGATGCACTTTTAAATTTCTTACCTCTTCAACAAGATATACTTCAATCCTCTGACAATTTCTATCTCTTTCTTTTCAAAATGCCAAAAGATATCCTAAGTGACTACAAAAATTAAAATAAAATCAAAAATAAAAAGCAGAAAACAAATTCCAAAATAGTGACTGAATATGTCTGCTGTATAACTAGATTTTCTTTCAGAGCTAACATCTACATACCTAGAGTCAATTATTTCTCACAGTCACTCTGGTTCATTGGAAAACTATTAGTGATTTTGACTCTGTAGACAATGCTATTAGAACCTAGTTTCTATTATCATTTATCACAAAAAGGGAAGAAAATGTTGAACTCTCCACTTCTAATTCATATTCTACTTATGGTCTTGCTCACATATTTTTGAAGTGATTTTTGTTTCTTTGTAGCCCAAGAAAACTGAGACTGCTCCGAGGATGTTCACCTCTGCATTGTGATGTACTTCTTTGTTACAGTCACATTATTATCAGCAAGTAACAACAACTAATTTTTAATTCACTTTCTTCCAATTGCAGAGCAATTAGCAGAGGACAAATGCCAAGCTTATGGAAATAAACTGGTGCTGTTCCATTAACCACCTCACTTGCTTTTCCTGTTTCTTTTAATCCATTCCAAGCAACAAATAAACAATCAGTTCAGTCATGTGGCCATCTACTTTTTAAACACTCAATGAGTGTCTTATCTGAGTCTTTACATCACTTGTTGATGTTTTGCAGTACCTCTAGTAGAGAACGTTGATTTTAGGGGATAACTGGGGTTGGGTACCACGCTGATAGGAGCAAGAGATCCAATTCATTAAAGCTGATGGTTATTGCTCGAGATATCGTGGTGGTGAGTGGTGTTTGGGTTAGTTGTCCCAGTACATTGACATCATTTGACATGCTTTTGTTGCAATATAACCATCATTGAGTCATAGAATCATAGAAGTGTACAGCACAGCAACAGACCCTTCAGCCCAACTCGTCCATGCCAACCAGATATCCTAAATTAATCTAGTCCCATTTGCCAGCATTGGCCCATTGGCCTGTATCCCTCTATACCCTTTCTATTCATATACCTAACCAGATGCCTTTTAAATGTAACTGTACCTGCATCCATCACTCCCTCTGGCAGTTTGTTCCATACATGCACCATGCTCTGTGTGAAAATGTTGCCCCTTAGGTCCATTTTAAATCTTTCCGTCTCATCTTAAACGTTTGCCCTCTACTTTTGGACTCCCCTACACTGGGAAAAAGATCTTGACTATTCACCCAATCCATGCCCCTCATGAATTTATAAACCTCTGTAGGGTCACCCCTCAACCTCCAAGGCTCCAGGGAAAACAGTCCCAGTCTATTCAGGCTCTCTTTGTAGCTCAAACCCTCCAACCCTGGAAACATCCTTGTAAATCTTTTCTAAACCCTTTCAAGTTTCACAACATCTTTCCTGTTACAGGGAGACCACAATATTACACAATATTCCAAAAGTGGCCGAACCAATGTTCTCTACAACTGTAACATGACCTCTCAATTCCTATACTCAATGCACTGACCAATAAAGGCAAGCATATCAGACGTTTTCTTCACAATCCAGTCGACCTGTGACTCCACTTTCAAGGAGCTATGAACCTGCAATCCAATGTCCCTTTGTTCAGCAACACTGCCCAGGACCTTACCATTAAGTGTATAAGTCCTGCCCTGATTTGCATTTCTGTAATGTAGCACCTCACATTTATCTAAATTAAACTCCATCTACCACTCCTCAGTCCATTGGCCCATCTGATCAAGATCCCTTTGTATTTTGAGGTAACCTGATTTGCTGTCCACTACATCTCCAATTTTGGTATCATCTGCAAACTTACTAACCATATCTCCTATATTCACATCCGAATCATTTATATAAATGACGAAAAGCAGTGGACCCAGCACTGATCCTTGTGGTACTGCGCTCGTCACAGGCCTACAGTCTGAAAGCAATCCCAAATCACTTCTTCAAAAAATCCAATCAAGTTAGTGAGACACGATTTCCTACATGCAAAGCCATGTTGACTATTCCTAATCAGTCCTTGCCTTTCCAAATGCATGCAAATTCTGTTCCTCAGAATCCCATCCAACAACTTACCCGCCACTGATATCAAGCTCACCAGTCTATAGGCCCCTGGCTTTTCCTTACTGCCTTTCTTAAATACTGAGCCACGTGAACCAATCTTCACCCTTCTAACACTTCACCAGTGGCTATCAATGATACAAATATCTCAACAAGATCCAGGGAGATGGTGAATACCCAGCTGCCGGTTCCGCTAACACTGAGGACCATGTGGCTGCTACATCACCATCCCCCCAGAAGACCCACTCACTGAGGTTGAATGGTCAGTCTTCAGCAAAGGGCTCATTTTCATTCTATTTCACCCAGACATAAATAAATTCTGCACATGTCATGATGTCAAGCTCTTTTTCTGCCTCCTCCACACCTATTTCTTTGAATCCAATCCACTCTTTAACAACCCCTTCTCCCACCTCCAGCAAAGTCCATCCTCCTGGACACCCCTTCCGGCCTCCTACCCTCCTTCAATTCCTTCATCTCAAACTGCTGCCTCTCCCTCCCTCTCCATTACTCCTATCTCTTCCCATCGGAATGCGTGGCCCTTCGCTCCCTTCGCTCCAACTCCAACCTACTAAACCCGCCGATAAAGTGGAGCATGGTGGTAGTATGGTGAACTGACCTCTGCATTGCTGAGGTGAGACGCCAACTCTCTGACACCTCCTCCCACCGTTCCCTCAATTATGACTCCACCTCTGATCACCAAGCCATCATTGCCCAGACAATCAACAACCTCATCAGATCTCCTGTCCACATCCTCCAATCTGATAGTTCCCCAACCCCGTACTGTCTGTTTCTATCTCCTACCCAAAATCCATAAACCTGACTGCCCCAGTTGAATTTTGTCTCTGACTGCTCCTGTCCTACTGAGCTCATTTCCTCCTATCTCAACTCTGTTCCCCTTTGGTCCAGGAACTTCCTACCTACATTTGTGACACCATCAATACCCTCCACCTTTTCCAAACCTTTCAATTCCCCAGCCCCTAACACCTCATCTTCACCAAAGACGTGCAGGCCCTTTACATCTGTGTCCCCCATGTAGACCCCACCATCAAAAAGAAATTTCTTTCTCCACTCTAATCTGGTTTCTGCAGGGACGGTTCACTCCCTCGTCAGCTCTAAACTTCCCACCAACTTCTCCACCACACTGATACCTTTCCCTGCAACCACAAGAGATACAATACCTGCCCCTACACCTCTCCTCTTACCTCTGTCCAAGGTCACAAACAATTTTTGCAGATCTGACAGAGGTTCACCTCCAACCTCATCTATTGCATCCGTTGCTCCCAATGTTGTTTCCACTATATTGGGGGAGACCAAATGCAGATTTGGGGACCAGTTCGTGGAGCATCTATGCTCTGCACTCATCAACCAACCTGACTTCTGGTTGATATCTATTTTTAATTCCCCCACCCACGCTCCACTGGTGACATGTCCATCCTTGTCCCCCTCCATTGTCAGAGTAAGACCAAACATAAAATGGAGGAACAACACCTGATATTTCACTTGGGGAGCTTACTGCTCAATGGTCTCAATATTGACTTCACCAGCTTCAAAATCCCTCCTTCCCAAGCATTTATCCCATATCCAGCACCTCCCTTCGCCTTTCTGACCTCATCTAACCTGTCCATCTTCCTACTCACCCATCTGCTCCACTCATCCCACTGACCAATCACAATAATTTCCTACCTGCATCCACCTATCACCATACCCCCCTACCTTTCCTCCACCCCTACTCCTACCCCCCTCCCTTTATATACGTCAGGGCTCCTTCCCCTTCCCTAGTCCTAACAAAGGGTTTCGGTCTGAAATGTTGATTTCCTGCTCCTTGGCTGTTATCTGACCTGCTGCACTTTTCCAGCTTCACATCTTTTGACTCTGGCTTCCAGCACCCGCAGTCCATACTGTTTCCAAGCTGCTGACATGGCTTCCTTCTGCCATAACCCTGGTTCCCCACTCACTGTGGTTGACAGGGCCCTCACTGTGCATCCAACCAATCACCGTGCTTCTGCCCTTGCTCCTTCCCATCACTCACTACAAGAACGTCCCTTGTTCACTCTTCATTCAACCAGCCTCTGCATTCAAAGGTCATTCTCCGCCATTTCAGACAACTCCAACAAACCGCCACTACCAATCACATCTTCCCCTCACTCCTCCGTCTGCATTTTGTAGGGATTGCTCCCTCCATGACACCCTAGTCCATTTCTCAATCACCAACACTACTCCCCCTTCCCATTGCACCTTCCCATGTAAACATAGAAGGTGCAATATCTGCCCCTTCATCTCCTCCCTGCTCATTCTAAGGACCTAAACCGTCTTTCCAGGTGAAGCAGTATTTCACCTGTACCTTCTCCAACCTTGTGTATGGTAGTTGCTTCACCCAGTGTGGCCTGCTCCACATTCGTCGGATATGTGGAACAGCCCATCTTCCGCAGCTACACTGGCACCACCCCCCCACCTTTTCCTCCTACATCGATGACTGTATTGGCGCTACCTCGTGCTCCCACGAGGAGGTTGAACAGTTTATCCACTTTACTAACACCTTCCACCCCGACTTCAAATTTACTTGGACCGTCTCAGACTCCTCCCTCCCCTTCCTAGACCTCTTCATTTCTATCTCGGGCGACTGACTCAACATGGACATTTACTATAAACCGACCGACTCCCACAGCTACCTAGATTACACCTCCTACCCTGCCCCCTGTAAAAACGCCATCCCATATTCCCAATTCCTTTGCCTCCGCCGCATCTGCTCCCAGGAGGACCAATTCCAATACCGAACAACCCAATGAAGGAGCAGGTATTGATGAAGACCTGGTGATCCTATATACAGTGGAGCTCCTAGATATACAACACTATACAGCAAGAATTGTTCTGGTATTTGATGCCTGTCCTTGAGGGAGTGCTGTGTAAGATTTTCAAATGGATAACATGAATTACTGTAATTGCCCTTTGCAAAGGGATCTCCTTCAAAGAAAAGTAAAGTGGTGAAAAGCTGTAAAAACTATTTTCTTTTTTTATACTAATCATAGAAATAAACTTTACAGGGTCTACCAGAAGCATAACCCTTTCTGAACATTACACTTTAATTTATAACTGTTCATGAAGACAGCAATGGCTTTTTTGCTCCAAATGATGTAGAAACATCTAGGTTTGAGGGCGATCAGGTAAACAAAAGAATAAAGTGACTGATTGCTCTATGTTGTAGTGCTTCTTCAGCAAATTCAGAATTGCCTCCTCCTCCTCGGCTGTCTGACCAGTCATGCACATGTGAATTTATTTATCTATCTGTATTGGCAATCACTCAGGCCAATTAGAATTAGAATTAGATATGCTTTATTGTCACCTGTATTCACTTGAGTACAGTGTAAAGAACCCTCAGACTCAGCACCGCCTTCTTGACCTGCAATCTTCTTCCCAACCTCTCCTCCCCCACCCCCTCTCCGGCCTATCACCCTCATCTTAACCTCCTTCCACCTATCGCATTCTCAACGCCCCTCCCCCAAGTCCCTCCTCCCTACCTTTATCTTAGTCTGCTTGGCACACCTTCCTCATTCCTGAAGAAGGGCTTATGCCTGAAACGTCGATTCTCCTGCTCCTTGGATGCTGCCTGACCTTCTGCGCTTTTCCAGCAACACATTTTTCACCACATTGGAGAAACCAAATGCAGACTGAGTGACCACTTTACACACCTCCAGTCTGTGTGTAAGCATGACTCTGACCTTCCCATAGCCAGTCATTTCAACACAGCCTACTTGTCTGTCCTCGGCATGCTGCAATGCTCCAACACATTACAGTGCAAACTGGAGGTGGAACATCTCATCTTCAGACTAGGCACTTTACAACATTCTGGGCTCAATACTGTGAACCCCCATTCCTTTCCTTTCCTTTAGCTTTGCTTGTTACATTCTCTGTTACCATGTCCTCTTTCCTGTACCCCATCCTAGTGGGACTGTCTGTTCTTTCCATCTCTGGCAGTTAGACACACCATTCTTCTGTCATCCTTACATTCCGATCAGTTAATCTGAACTATCAACATCCTTTCTCCCCAAATTCCACCTCCCCCAACTATAGTATATATGTCTCCCCATATGTCAATGCCTGACCTGCTGCGGTTTTCCAGCAACACATTTCCAGCTCCCCATATGTCACGTCAACTCTGAAGAATCATCTAGACTCAAAACTTGAGCTTGCTATCTCTCCATCGATGCTGCCTGACCTGCTATGATCTCCAGCATTTTTTATTTTCAGTACAGATTCCAGCATCTGTAGTAATTTTCTCCAACATATGATAACAAGGCCTGGTGTGTGGGCAAAGAAATAAGATCATGGGAGAAGCTACCTCAAGCCCTAAAATCGTTGAACTTTATATTGAATCCAAAAAGCTGCAGAGTTCCCGAGCAGAAAATGAGACGTACTTCCAGCTTGCACTGAGCTTTGCTGCAGTACTGCAGCAAGCCTGAGACAGAAATGTTGGCCAGGGAACAAGGTGGTGTATTGAAGTGGCAGGCAACTGGAAGTTCAGAGTCTTTTTTGCAGACAGAACCCAAGATCACTGTTGAGGCCGTTTTCATTGATTTGAAATTTGGCTGTCAGTTTCTGCTCAATGATTCTGCATTGTTTTGTATCTTGAAGGCTGCCTTGGAGTACCGTTTTGGATTACTTGTTACTTTGGTTAGACCATGTTTGCATGTGACTCTTATACCTCTTGCACGTTATTCCAGCCATTTGGGTTGTCTCTAGCACCACTTTATTTTAATTTTTTTGTAATTATCTCTCTGCCTCAATTAATTGGATTATAGGTCATCTTCTTCACTTACTATTTAGCTGTTAACACTTTACCCACACCATCTGACACTTTTGATCACCTGCAGAGACTTATTATTTGACACTCCACTCACACTATTTGTATGATCTTTGGATCTCTCTGCCTATAAATTCTGTGCCTGTGTGATTTTCTTTATTCCATCTGACAAAGATGCAGCATTTTGAAAGCTTGGGATTTCAAATAAACCTGTTTGACTATAATCTGGTGGCATGTGTCTTCAGAACCTCTGCGAAATGATCACCCAGTCTACGCTTCATTTCCCCAAAATATGGGAGATCACATAAGATATAAGCCCTTCATCAGGACATTCCTTATGAAATGTTGACTCTCCTGCTCCTCGGATGCTGCCTGATCTGCTGCGCTTTTCCAGCACCACACTTTTTGAGTCTGATCTGCAATCTTCACTTTCTCCCATTTTGTGTGCAATGCAGGTAAGTGCTGCTTCACCTGGAAGGTGCGTTTAGACCCTTGGATACTGAGGAGGTAAATGGGCAGATGTTTCACTTTCTGCGGTTGCAGGGGAAGGTATTCTGGGGCTAAAATGAAGGAGTATTGGGGCAGGTTGCCCCCAGAGGCTGAACGGCCTACTTCCTGACCTCGTTGCTGTGGTTACCGGTCCCGCCCATTCCTCCACCCGGTCCGGGGGATGGCGCCTGCGCAGACTCTTCCCAGAACCGACCAATCAGGATTGTAGAGGCGTGGCCGCGGCGACGTCACTGGGTGGCGGGCTGAGTACGGGCCCGTGTCTGTGAGCGAGCGGTGGCGGGGCGACTGCGAGAGGCCGTGGTGAGTACGGCAGGCCCGGAGCCTAGGGCCTAGGCCACGTTGCTGCAGCTGCCTCTCCATCCTTCCCCTGTGTGTGAGCGGGAGCTGCTGATGATCCCAGCTCGTTATTACCAGATCCCGACCCTCTGCCAGCCTCCCTCCCTCCCTCATGGAGGCTCTTTGCCCGCAGGCAGCAACGTGTGGACTGGTCACTGCACAGAGGCAGGCCTTTAGCTCCATCCCGTGGGTGCTAGCTCTTTGCAGCCCACCCTGTTCCCCTTCGTTCCTTCCCCTTCCGCACCTTCCCCGGTTCATTGTTAACATCAGGTTCGCCTACTCCCATTCTCGTGGTTATCCTCCCACATTCTAACTTCAGCTGCTGTAAAACTCTGCTGCCTGTATCTTCACTCACACCAAGTCCCATTCATCGGGTAGTCCCTGTGGCGCACTCGCTCCAGGTCAAAACGTCTCAATCCTGACCCTTGCTTTCAAATCCCTCTGAGGCCTTGCCCCTCCCTTACCCTGCAATCTCTACCAGTTTTGCAGTCTTTTGAGATATCAGTGCTGCTTCAATTCCAGTTTCTTCATCTGATTTTATTCATTGAGCTATTGTTGGTTGTGCCTTGACCTGAGTGGGTGCTAAATCTTGAAGCCCCCTCCGTAAAGTGTTCCATTTCTCTGTCAATGCTTCTACTATTTTTCTTTGTTATGTGGGGGTAGTTCCCTTGCATTCTATATTCTGAATTTGTTTGTTAACTGTGGGTGTCATTGGCTAAGCCAGCATTTACTCCCCATCCTTAATTGCCTTGGAGAACATGATGATGCACTGTTGCAGTCTTGGGTTATTTTGCATCCACGTTGCTGTTCGGAAGGGAGTTCCAAGATTTTAACCTAATGGCAAATCACAAGTTGTCATGCCTCACAAGGCCATTTCATCCCATCATATACAAACCAGCTCACCAAATAAAAACATAAGAAATAGGAGCCAGAATAGGCCATTTGTCACTTTGAGCCTGCTCCACCATTCAATAAGATCATGGTTCATCTTTTTCGTGGACTCTGAAAACATTTAATAAGGTATCCTCAACTGCTTCACTAGGTAGGGAATTCCACAGATTCACAAACATTTGGGTGAAGAAGTCCCTCCTCAGCCCAGTCCTAAATCTGCTCCCCCTTATTTTGAGGTTATGTTCCTTAGTTCTAGTTTCATCTGCCACTGCTTCTATCTTAGCTATTCACTGCATAATTTTATGTCTCTATAAGATTCCTCCCTCACTCTTAATTCCATTGAATATCAACCCAGTCTACTCAATCTCTCCTCATAAGCCAACCTCCTCAACTCTGGAATCAACTGCAGTTCTTGTTTTAACCTGGAATCAACCTAGTCAACCTCCTCCAGTGTGATCATCATTCTTCACATAACCCTCCTCATTGCTGTGGTTCTGTTCGCCGAACTGGAAGTTTTTGTTGTAAACGTTTCGTCCCCTGGCTAGGCGACATCATCAGTGCTTGGGAGCCTCCTGCGAAGCGCTCCTTTGATGTTTCGACTGGGACAACACTACTATCATAGGGCAAGCCAGACAAAGAACAGCCAGGGAATTCCTAGAGGCATGGAGTTTGTGGATGAATGCCATCAACAAACACATCGACCTGGACCCAACATACCAACCACTACAGCGGACAGCTGAAACTGACAACCGGAAGCGGCAGGGACAGACCACTATAAACACCGCAGGAAACATCAAAGAAGCGCTTCGCAGGAGGCCCCCAAGCACTGATGATGTCCTGCTCGGCGAACAGAACCACAACAACAAGTACCCGAGCTACAAATCTTCGCACAAAAATTAGCCCCATATGTTACAAGGGCAGTTTCAGCTGTGGCAATGAAATGAGTACCTACCGTTAGTCCCACTGCCCTGTCTTTTTCCCCATATTTCCACAACATCTTTTCAGTTAATTAACTGTTCGCAGGAGGCTCCCAAGCACTGATGATGTCGCCTAGCCAGGGGACGAAACGTTTGCAACAAAAACTTCCAGCTCGGCGAACAGAACCACAGCAACGAGCATCGAGCTACAAATCTTCGCACAAACTTTGAACCCTCCTCATTGTTTCTATTTAAATAACCATCTAATGCTGCCTTGAATGTTTCAATTAAACCTACCTCACCTCTTCCAGGCAGTACATTCATAACTGAGGCCACTTATGTGAAAAAGTTTTTTTTCTCTCATCACATTTGCTTATTTTGCAGGTGGCTTTAAATCTAGAATACTTGTCGTTTCTGATCCTTTTATGAGTGGAAACGATTTCTCCCAATCTACTCTAGCTCCCTCGTGATTTTGGAAATTTCTCTCCGATTTTCACTTGACCTGTTTCTCGGGGGAACAGTCTCCCCTCAAACGTTATCCTCATTGACTCTTCTAACTAAATTTTCTCATCCCTCAGGATTGTTTTTCTACATCTCGTCTGCACACTCTCCATTGCATTCACATCAGAAAGGTTCACAATATTCCGGCTAAGATCTAACAAGTATCTGACGTAAGTTCAGCATTATCTACCTGCTCTTGTACTTTATACACCTAATAATGAAGCCCAGCGTAAAAGGTACTTTACCTACTCTGTGTTGTCATTTACAATGATCTATACACAATACACCCAAATCCTTCTGCTCCTGGGCCCAATTAAGAATTGTACCTCTTATTTTATATTGCCTGTCCATAAGACAATGAAATAACAGGAGTCAGACATTTGGCTCCTCAAGCCAGCTCTGCCATTCAGTAAAATCATGGCTGATCTGACATTTCTCACATCCATTTTCCTGCCCTTTCCCTGTAGCTCTTTTTGCCCCAACTAATCAAGAATCTATCTCATCCTTAAATATACACAAGGGATCTGCACCCAGAGCGCTCTTTGACAAGGAATTTCAAAGATGCTCAGGGCTTTGAGAGAATAAATTCTTCCTGTTCTCAGTCTGTGCATGCAGCCAGTGCATGTGGGTGAGGTCTTAAATGAATACTTCTCATCTGTATTCACAGAGGAGAAAGAACATTGCTGGGAATTTTAGTTGGGATAGTCATGTTCTAGGATTAAGGAGGAGCTATTAACTGTTCTGAAAGAGGGTCACTGCACCCAAAACATTGACTCTGATTTCTCACAGATGCTGTCAAATCTACTGAGTTTTTTTTCCAGCAATTTCTGATTTCTAGCATTTGCAGTTCTTTGATTTTTTTTTAGGGGGGAGGTATTAGATGTTTTAGCAGGCATCAAGGTGCACATATCCCCAGGGCTTGATGTGATGCCTCCCAAGCTGCTATGAGAGGCAAAGTCAGGTGGGATTGCTGGGTCCTGGCAGAGATATTTAATACTTTGTTGGCCACAGGTCAAGTGCCAAATGACTGGAGGTTAGCTAATGTGGTTCCTTTGTTCAAGAAGGGTATTAGGGATAGGTCAGGTAATTATAGACTAGTTAGTCTGATGACAGTGGTAGGGAAATTATTGGAAAAAATTGAGACACGAGATTAATCGACATTTGGAAAGGCAGGGATTGATCAGGGATAGTCAGCACCAATGTTAGAGGAAGATCCTGTCTGACAAATTTTAATTGAGCTTTTTGAAAAGATGACTAAATATATTGTTGAGAGTAGTGTAGTTGATGTGGTTTATATGAACTTCATTAAGGTCTCACATGAAAGACGGGTCCACGGGATCCAAGGTAAGTGGCAGACTGGGTCCAAAATTGGCTTGTAAATAGCAGGCCAAGTGGTGGAGTGATGTTTTTGTGATTGGAAGCCTGTGACCAGCAGTGTACCACAGGGATTAATGCTGACTCCCTTGCTGTTTACGTGTGTTAACAACTTGGATGTGAATGTGGCCGATATAATTAGTAAGTTTACCGATGACGTGCAAATTGGTGTTTATTGTTAGGAGGATGGTCTCAGGCTGCAGTCTCGTTGATCAGATGGTAAATTAGGCAGAACAACGGCAGATGGAATTTAATCTCTAAGTGCAAAGGTATGCATTTTGGGATGTCTAATAAGGGAATGTTGTAAGTTCATAGACCCTTGAAGGTGTCCGCATAGATAAACATGGTGGTGATAAAGGTTTATGGGATGCTTGCCTTCATTAGTCAGAATATAGAAATATTGTAACAACTTTATAAAACATTGGTTAGGCGACAGATGGAATACTGAGTGCAGCAAGCAGAACAGCATAATCTTAAAAATGTACTGAAGAGGGTGCAGAGTGGATTGATCAGGATGTTGGTTGGGATGAAAAGAGTCAGTTATGATAAGAGACTGGATAGGCTGGGTTTGTTTACCTTGGAGTAAAGGAATCTGCCTGGGGGATCTGATTGAGGTATACAAAATTGTGAGACATCGTTAAAAAGCATATGGAATGCTGTCTTTCATTGGGAGAGATTTGGAATACAAAAGTAGGGATATAATGATGAAACGTCATAGAATTCCTACTATGCAGGTAGAGGGCATTCAGATCGTTGAGTCTGCACCAACCTTCCAAAGAGTATCCTACCCTATCCCTGTAACCCCACACTTACCGTAGTTAACCCAACTAGTCTGCACACAGTAATTTAGCATTGCCAATCTACCTTTTGGACTGTGGGTGGAAACCAGCGCACCCAGAGGAAACCCACGCAGATACAGCTAGAATGTGCAAACTCCACACAGATGGTTGCCCAAGGCTGGAATTGAACCCGGCATCCCTGTCAGAGTGCTAACCACTATGCCATATAAGGCACTGGTAAGCCTCAACTGGCGTGCTCTGTACAGTTCTCGTCAGTACATTACAGGAAGGATGTTATTGCTCTGGAGGGAATGCATAGAAGATTTAATAGAATGTTGCCAGGGTTGGAGGATTTGAGCTATGGAGAGAGGTTGAATAGGCGAGGGCTGTTTTCTCTGGAACGTCGGAGGCTGAGGGATGACCTTATAGAGGTTTATAAAATCATGGGGGTCATGAATTGGATAAATAGACAAAGTCTTTTCCCTGGGGTGGGGGAGTCCAGAACTAGAGGGCATAGGTTTAGGGTGAGAGGGGAAAGATATAAAAGAGACGTAAGGGGCAACTTTTTCACACAGACGGTGGTACGTGTATGGAATGAGCTGCCAGAGGAAGTGATGGAGGCTGGTACAATTACATCATTTAAAAGGCATGGGTATATGAATAGGAAGGGTTTGGAGGAATATCCATCAGGTGCTGACAGGCGTAACTAGATTGGTTGGGATGTCTGGTCGGCATGGACGAGTTGGACCGAAGGGTCTGTTTCCATGCTGTACATCTCTATGATTCTATGACTGTAGAGAATTTTTAGCTGAGAGGAGAGGTTGGGGTTGTTTTCCTTGGAACAGAGCAAGCTGAAGGGTGACATGATTTGAGGTATACGTAATTGTGAGTGGTAGATTTAAAGTAGACTGGAGGAACCTGTTTCCTTTTGCAGAGAGTTCAAAAACCAGGGATCGTAGATTCAAATTAAGTGGCAGAAGGATTAGTGGAGATGTGAGGAAGAGCATCTTTATGCAGAAGGTGGTAGGTGTCTGAAATTCACTGCTTGAGTTGGTGGTGGAGGCAGAGACCCTAAAGTCCTTTATATAAAAAAAGTACCTGGATCTGCACCTTGAGTGCTGTAAGCTGCAGGGCTATGAGCTGTGTGCAGGAATTTGGGATTAGAAAGGGCATCTGGGTATCTTTGATTCGCATGAACAAGATGGACCAAATGTCCCCCATCTATGCTGTATCATTTCTATGGTTCTACTTCGAGTAGACCATGAGAATCTTTTCACTATGATGAGACAAGAGGGCATAAATTCAAGGTGAGGAGTAAATGGTTTAGAGGAGATCTGAGCAAAACTTCTTTCACCCAGAGGATGATAGAAATAGGAACATGTTGCAGAAGAGGATGGTAGAGGCATGTACTCTTGCAACATTTAAGGAAGCATCTGAATGAGAACTTAAAGTGCAAGGGCATAGTGTGGCTCCTGTTTGGAGTCTGCACACTACTCCTACCAGTGTCTCCTTACCCTTGCCATTGTGTACCTCTGCCCAAGTGGATTCTACATCATCTGAGCCTAGATCTGTCTCATTTTATGTCTTACTAACATTGTTATCCCACCACCTCTTCCTTCCCTCCTGACTTTCTGAAAGGTCATATATGCTTTAATGTTAAGCTCCCAGGTCTGGTCACCCTGTAACCATGTCAATGTAATGGCTACGTGATCATATCCATTAACTTTGTTTTGCACTGTCAGTTCATCTACAGTTCTGGATGCTTCATGTATTCAAGCACAAGCCTTTAGATTTGTCTTTTTGCAATTTTTAATCATCCTGACTCCTTATCCTATTTGCATCTCTACCTTCGTTAGCTTGTCTACCATTTTTACATTTTACTGTTCATTCTTTTATTACCATCATGTTTCTCTTTCCTTTCTCATCCTAAGATACCCACCCACCGTCCCTGCTATTCTAGTTTAAACCTGCCCAACCACACTAGCAAATATTTGCCCTAAGACATCAGTCCCAGTCCTGCCCAAGTGTAACCTGTCCAGTTTGTAGTGGTCGCACCTCCCCCAAAATCAGTCTCAATGTCCCAGGAATCTGAAACCCTCCCCCTTGCACTATCTTTTCACCATGTATTCAACTGATATATCCTCCTGTTTCTTCTCTGGTTAGCACATAGCAAAGTAATCCTGATATCACTATCTTTGAGGTCCTGTTTTTCAACTTACTTCCTGATTCCCTATATTTGCTTTTACGATTTTTTTTAAGGCTATGTCATTGGTACTGATAGGTTTGGGCCTGTGACATTACCTTGAGGAGCAGTGATGTCTAGGGGCTGAGATGATTAGCCTTCTGCAACCGCAACCTCCTTCCTTTGTGCTAGGTATCACTTCAACCATCAGAGGATCCCCACAATTCCCATTGACTTCGTTTTTGCAAGGGCTCTCTATTTTGTCTGTGTTTAGACCAAGACTGTAATGAGGTCAGGAGTCGAATGGTCCTAGTAGAACCCACATTGAGAATCAATGAATAGGTTATTTGTTTGTAAGTTCAGCTTGGTAGTACTGTTGATGCCTTCCCAACACTTGGATCTCAGGATGTTGATCTGGAATAGACTCATAGATTAGTAATTGGCCAAGTTGGATTTGTCCTGCTTTTTGTGTATATTTTCCACTTTGTCACCAGCATGTTGCATTGGTTGAGGTAATTTAGCTATGAAGAGAAGCTGGATGGGCTTGGATTGTTTACTCTAGTCCAGAGAAAGCTGAGGGGGACCTAATTGAGGTGTATGAGGTTATCGAGGATGTGCACGAAATAAATAGGAAGCAGCTGTTCATAGAACAGTCAGTAACAAGGAGACAAGGGCTCTTGTTCAGTGGTAATGTCCCTACCCTGGACCGGGAGGCCTATGTTCAAGTCCCACCCTCTCCAGATGTGTGTAATTAAATATCTGCACAGGTTGATTAGAAAAATAGGTTAATAAAAAAAAAGTTGCATATTGAGTTGAATGGCTGAATGTTTAGTGTTAGATTTTTATTTTAGATTTAACATTTATTGTCCTGTGTACTCCAGTATAAATGTATAGTAATACAGTGTTTAATGTTGACTGGGTGCCATCTTAGGTACAAGTGCCTAGATACAGAATCATGACAACAAGGTAGAAAAAGAACAAAGTTGGGACAACAAAGGAGTCCTGACACCATGCCGCTGCTGAAGCAGCTATTGCTCATGTCGATCCACCTGGAATATGGATTCGGGTTGACCGCAATTGCCACTTTCTCTGCTGTTGAAAGTGGATGCCACTGCCTCGAGTCCTGCACCGGGCCCACCAACATCAACAATTCCCCTGCTCCGGTGCTGTCATCTGCTTCTGTGGCGAGCTCCCTTAAGGCTCACTGCATCCCTGCTGGGCTCATTCTCTCCAAGGAGTTGACTCCTGCTGCTGCCCATGCTTGGGAGGCCAGGTGTACTCCAGCCCTGATAAACGCTTCAATCTCCTTGGCTCCCAGCTCTCACTGTGAACTTGGCTGAGTTAGGGGGTCAAGAGTATGTGGATGTTAGAATACTCTCACAATAAAAAAAACCCAGCTCAGGACAACACTCTCACAATAAAAAAAAAATACATTCCCTGCAACTCGACCTACCCCAGCTCAGGACAACACTCTCACAATAAAAAAAAATCCGGACTACATTCCGACCAACAAAACTTGGACCCAACCAGGACAACCAGTACCTACAACAAATCCGAAGCCTCCAGCAACAGACGTCCCTCCGGATCCTCCGCTCCACACTTGCAGCCATGCGCCGCTACCTACATTCCCTGCAACTCGACCTACCCCAGCTCAGGACAACACTCTCACAATAAAAAAACCCTAGATGCTGCCTGACCTGCTGCGCTTCTCCAGCAACACATTTCCATCTCTGATCTCCAGCATCTGCAGACCTCATTTTCTCTACATCAAATGACACTACAGTATCCAATATTCATGTAGTTAGAGGTGATTTGAGGGAAAAATATTTTCACTCAGGTGTTGAGGAATGTGTTCCCTGGGAAGGTAAATGAGTACTTGAAATGTCATAATGTTCAAAGACATTGACCAAGTGCTGGAAAGTGGGACCTACATGTGCAGCCTGTTTCTTCTGTTTATCCCATACCATTATTTTTCAAATAATTGTCTATTTATATTTCAAAAATATAAGGATTCTGTTTTCAAGATTTTTTTAGGACAGTCCCCAAAGAAACAATACTTCTCTTTATACCTTCCTTTGTTACTTTTGGTTTTAAATTGGTTTTCCTTTTAATGATTCTGAGAAATCTTTTTTTTGCCTTAAAAGAAGCAATCAATTTTGAACAGTTTTCTTTCTTAGCACTTTTATCATAATGAAAGACTTCTAATTTCATTAAATAAAAGATCTGCGGATGCTGTAAATCAGAAGGAAAAACAAATTGCTGGAGAAGCTCAGCAAGTCTGGCAGCATCTTTGGAGAGAAATCAGTTAATATTTTGGGTTAGTTCTGAGGAATGGTCTGATTTCTCTCCACAGATGCTGCCAGACCTGCTGAACTTTTCCAGTAATGTCAATTTTTGTTCCTAATTTCACTGTCTGCAAAACTAAAGCCTCTTTGAGTCATGAAAGTGTTACTCCCTGAGAATAGTTCTTAAATATGGTACCCAAATGTGGTCTTGGTTGACCTATTTCACTATTCTTTCATTGTCACAAGACCAGAATTTTGGAGCAGTCTTCCTAACAGCGTGGACTGCAGCAGTTAAGGTCATGTGATCCTTCAGAATCTGCTTTCTCTCCACTGCCAGACCTGCTGAGTTTTCCCAACAATTTATTTTTGTAGCTTTAAACCCTTTGACTGATGTGCCTTGGCTTTTACAAATCCAATATTGATTGTTTATCACCCTGGTCTTAGTGAGGCCATTGGAATACTTATCTAGTGTTCTTCAGGCCTCAGCGCACATCTCTTCTCACCTTTCTCTTCCTCTTCTGTTTTTATCCTCTGTTTTGCCCCCAACTATTGTCACTTCAGGGCTGCTGGTTCTTCGGTTCTGTAGTCCATGCTTAACTGTCTTCCGATTGCTAATTAGACTGAGCAAACCTAATGACCGCTGAACTTACGCTCTTCATCTAACCTGTTCACTTTTTTTTGTCCATCCAGCTAACTGAGGATCCTTCAGCAGCCCCACATTGTTCATTTTCCTTTAGAGTCTAACTTCTGCATCTATAGAGAGCAACACTCAAAATACACAAGGGAGGGGGGGGGCGATATCCCAAATCACCTAGGAAAATCCATTCTCGGGGTGATCAAACAGTAAAGTGACCCCTGTAAACAGAATTGAAGGAAATGGTGAGAAGCTCGTTGTGGCGCTTAGGCAGTTGGCACCAGGAAATGGTGAGAAGCTCCTTGGTTAGGGAAGACTGAAAGCTGGGGGCTGAGGTCAGCCTGTCTTAGCCGAGACAGCTGTATGCTGCAGGGTCTCAGGGAAAGACTACGGCAGCTGTGGGTTGACGGGGAAGACCTCAATTGGGCCTTTTGCTGAGTATTGCAGTGCGTATTGATTTTTATTTTAAGTAATTGTTTATTTATTTATCTTCCAGCTAAGAAGACCTAACTTTTCTATTTGCAGTTCTTTAGCAAAGGGTAAGTAGTACTGTTAATCTTATAGGCTTATAAGCTGTCATTGTGAAGCATTAATGAGAGTTTTTGGTCGAGTCTAAATAAAGGTGACGATAGGTGTATGAAGCATGAATTGGTAACGATGGATTGTAGGATCTTACTAAAGGGGTTGATGGTGGATAGCAATGGTTCATATTTTAAAACATGCAAGCATTGCAACAATTATTCCAGTCTGGTGCAACAGTAAGGTGGCTCAACCATGGCTTATAAAAGACGTTAGGGATAATTGAAGGTGTAGTTGTCAGAGAAGAAGGTTACCTCCAAGTACTTTGGGCTGAGGAGTGGCAAGTGGAGTTTAATTTAGATAAATGTGAGGTGTTGCATTTTGGAAAGGCAAATCAGGGCAGGATTTACACACTTAATAGTAAAGTCCTGGGGAGCGCTGCTGAACAGAGACCTTGGAGTGCAGGTTTATAGTTCCTTGAAAGTAGAGTCTCCGGTAGACAGAGTCGTGAAGGAGGCATTTGGTATGCTTGTCTTTATTGGTCAGTGCATTGAGTACAGGAGTTGGGAGGTCATGTTGTGGCTGGAGACGATGTTGTTTAGGCCACTTTTGGAATACTGTGTTCAACTCTGGCCTCTCTGCTGTAGGGAAGATGTTGTGAAACTTAGTCATAGAGTTGTAAAGCATGAAGACGGGCCTAAACTGCGCCATGCCAACCGAAATATCCATACACACTAACCCCATTTCCCTGCTCTTGGCCCACATCCTTCTAAACCTTCTTATCCATGTATTTGTCTAAATGCCTTTTAAATATTGTTAATGTATCTGCCTCAACCACTTCCACTGGCAGATCATTCCATATCTGTCCCATCTCTTTTTAAAAAAAATAGTTGTCTCTCCAGTTCCCTTTTATTCTTTCCCCTCTAACTTTAAATTGATGCCCTAGAGTTCACAATTCCCCAACCCTGGGAAAAAGGCTGGTTGCATTTATTCTATCCGTGCCTCTCATGACACTCCTATAAGATACCTTCTGGTCTCTTATGCTCGCGAGGAAAATAAAAGTCCCAGCTTGTCCAATCTCTCCATTTGGCTCACACCCTTGAGTCCTGGCAACATCCTTGTAAATTTCTTCTGCACTCTTTCCCATTTAATAACATCCTTCCTATAACAAGGTGACCAAAACTGAACACAATACGGTCTCACCAACATCCTGTACAATAGCAACATAACTTCCCAACTTCTATACTCAATGCCTTGACAAATGAAGGTCAATGTGCCAAAAGCCACCTTCACTGCCCTGTCTACCTGTGACTCCTGCAAATCCTTCTACTCATCTGTATTAAACTCCTTTTGCTATTTTTTAGCCTACTTCCCCAGATAGATTAGATTAGATTAAATTAAATTAGATTCCCTCCAGTGTGGAAACAGGCCCTTCGGCCCAACAGGTCCACACAGACCTTCTGAAGAGTAACCCACCCAGACCCTCTGACTAATGCACCTAACACTATGGGCAATTTAGCATGGCCAATTCACCTGCCCACATCTTTGGACTGAGAGGAAACCGGAGCACCCGGAGGAAACCCACGCAGACACAGAGAATGTGCAAACTCCACTCTGACTGTCACCCGAGGCGGGAATTAAACCTGGGACCTTGGTGCTGTGAGGCAGCAGTGCTAACCACTGAGCCACCGTGCTGCCCAGTTGATCAAAGTCCTGATGCAATTTCTGATAACCTTCCTCAATGTCCACGATATTGCCTATTTTAGTGTCATCTGCATACTTAGTAATCATGCCTTGTACACTCTCATCCAAATTATTGATATAAATAACAAACAGCAATGGGCCCAGCACCAACCCCGAGGTACTGCACTTTTCACAGGCCTTCGGTCCAACAAGCATTCTCCACTATTACTCTCTGCTTCCTACTATCAAGCCAATTATGTGTCCAATTTGCCAGCTTCTCCTGGATTCCATATGATTGAATCTTCCAGAGCAGCCTACCATGTGGAACCTTATCAAAGGCCTTACTGAAATCCATATTGACTACTTGAAAGGGTTCAGAAAAGACTTAAACAGATGTTGCCAGGGTTGGAGAGTTTGAGCTACAAGGAGAGAGTGATTAGGCTGGGGCTATTTTCCCTGGAGCGTTGGAGGCTGAGGGGTGGTGTTGTAGAGGTTTTATAGAATCATGCGGGGCAAAAATAGGGTGAATAGCCGAGCCCTCTTATGCAGAGTCGAGGAGTCCAAAACTAGAGGGCATAGGTTTAAGGTAAGAGGGGAAAGATTGAAAAGAGACCCAAGGGGCAATATTTTCACAGTGGGTGGTGCATGTATGGAATGAGCTGCGAGAGGAAGTGATGGAAGTTGGTATGACTACAGCATTTAAAAGGCATCTGAATGGGTACGTGATTAGGAAGGGTTCTGGGGGCTGTGAGCCAAATGCTGACAAGTGGAATTAGGATTTCTGGTCAGCATGAACGAGATGGCCCGAAAAGTCTGTTTCCATGTTCTCCGGCTCTATGACTAAGATCCCAAAGATTAGACAGCTGCCAGAAAAGGCAGCAAACCTGTGGAATGACCATTTAAATGCTCTTAAAGTTGACAACTGTTGCAGGCAGGGCATTCCATGCCCTCACTAATCTGAGTAAAGAACTTACCTCTGACATCTGTCCTATATCTATCACCCCTCAATTTAAAGCTAGCCTCGTGCTAGCCATCACCATCCGAGGAAAAGAGCTCTCGCTGTCCACCCTATCTAATCCTCTGATCATCTTGTATGTCTCAATTAAGTCACTTCTCAACCTTCTCGAACAAAAACAGCCTCGGGTCACTCGGGCTTTCCTCATAAAACCTTCCTACAATGCGGCGACCACAACTGTACACAATACTGTTTTGTACAGCTAAGCAACATGACCGCGTGGCTCCGAAACTCAATCCCTCCACCAAAAAAAGCAAACACACCGTGTGCCGCCTTAACAACCTTATCAACCTGGGTGGCAACTTTCAGGGATTTGTACACGTGGACACAGATCTGTCTGCTCATCTGCACTACCAAGAATCTTAATATTAGTCCAGTTCTCTGTATTCCTGTTACTCCTTTCAAAGTGAATCACCTAACACTTTTCTGCATTAAACTCCATTTGCCACCTCTCAGCCCAGCTCTGCAGTTTATATATATCCCTCTGTAACCTGCAACAACCTTCCACATGATCCACAACTCCACTGACTTTAGTGTCATTCACAAATTTGCTAACCCATCCTTCTACACCCTCATCCAGGTCACTTATAAAAATGACAAACAACATTGGTCCCAAACAATCCTTGTTGTATCCCAACTGAACTCCAGGATGAATATTTCCCATCAACCACCACCCTCTGTTTTCTTTCAGCTAGCCAACTTCTGATCCAAACTGCTAAATCACCCTCAACCCCATGCCTCCATATTTTCTGCAATGGCCTACCATGGGGAACCTTATCAAACTCCTTACTGATAATCATATACACCATATCAACTGCTTTACCGTCATCCACCTGTTTGGTCACCATCTTAAAGAACTCAGGAAGGTTTGTGAGGCATGACCTACCCTTCACAGAACTGTGCTGACGATCCCTAATCAACTTATTCTTTCTAGATGATTATAAATCCTATCTCTTATAATCCTTTCGAAAACCTTGCACATCTGAAGTAAGGCTCATTGGTCTATAATTAACAGAGTTGTCTCTACTCCCTTTCTTGAACTAGGGAACAACATTTGCTATCCCCCAGTCTTAGAACATAGAACATAGAAGAATACAGCGCAGTACAGGCCCTTCGGCCCTCGATGTTGCGCCGATCCAAGCCCACCTAACCTACACTAGCCCACTATTCTCCATATGCCTATCCAATGCTCGCTTAAATGCCCATAATGAGGGAGAGTCCACCACTGCTACTGGCAGGGCATTCCATGAACTCACGACTCGCTGAGTAAAGAATCTACACCTAACATCTGTCCTATACCTACCCCCCCTTAATTTAAAGCTATGCACCCTTGTAATA